>NC_086014.1:9308248-9323248 GCF_030014385.1 Trichomycterus rosablanca | reverse complement strand
TTGTCTGGGAGACCTAGACGAGAATCAGACAACAAAAGGGTAGAGATTCGAGTTATCAAGTGGAAAGTTGTGGGTTTGGATCCTGTCTCTGCCATGTAGGCACTGTTGGGCCCTCAACCCTCTCGTCTCCAGGGGCGCCAGTCAGTGGCTACCCCTGTGCTCTGACCCCAGCTTTTAAAGAAGATGGGATGGGCAACTGCATGTTATAATGCTTCATACACACCTATTAGCAGTTATATATGCTTACACCAAGCATCACAGATTACCCTTCTTCTAAGAATGCTTCCCTTGTCCGATCTCCATCAGATAAGAAACTGCCACCGCTTTGGGACTGGGATCGGCTCTCTTAAACCATTTTAGCCCTTTTTACTCCGTAAACATACCCACGTTCTCCCTCTTTCAAAAACACACACACACACACTCACACATACATACACGGTTCGACTCCCACGAGGCCTCCAGCAGGGAGGGCACAGACAGTTGGGCTAGTAGAAGACCTAATTTTAGTGTAGCAAGAAAGAAAAGAGACGGGGGGAAAAGAAAGATAGAGAAATAGTGTCAACGAGATAGAGGCCAGGCAGATGGGGGAAAAAAAGAGTCGCAAGTCTTTGCTATCACCAAAAGTCAAAAGAGAGAAGGGGCTAAAGAGAGAAACTCAAGACACAGTGCGAATGAAGAGCCGTGCGCCTTCGGTGGCACCCTGTGTCATCTGAATGCCAAACCAGTGCTAGATGAAGAGGATTTTTACACTAGTCATACATAGAATTCACACCAGACACATCAAGTCACACCAACTCACGGCAAGTGCGTCTCCGATGTGTTGTGTAAGGTGTTGACTTGGCCTCGAAAATCCCAAGATCTCAATCCAATCGAGCATCTGTGGGATGTGCTGGACAAACAAGTCTGATCCGTGGAGATCCCATGTCACAACTTACAGGAGTTAAAGGAACTGCTGCTGACATCTTGGTGCCAGATACCACATCACACCTTTGGGGGTCTAGTGGAGTCCATGCATCGATGGGTCAGGGCTGTTTTGGCAGCAAAAGGGAGACCAACACAATATTGGAAAGGTGGTCATAACGTTATGCCTGGCTGGAGCGGAAAGTACAGAGACAAGCAACATGTTTGTAGTTAAGCCATTGCAGGATGTTGTAAGCAAAATAAGGAACAACAGTTAGCACAGAATGGTTGGTTTCAAGGCTTACACCCAAGCTTTGAAGCAAGTCCTGAAACTGTAATGTGACAAGAGCACAGAGACAAGCAACATGTCTGTAGTTAAGCCATTGCAGGATGTTGTAAGCAAAATAAGGAACAACAGTTAGCACAGAATGGTTGGTTTCAAGGCTTACACCCAAGCTTTAGAGAAAGTGCTGAAGCTGTAACGTGACAAGAGCAGTATAAAGGAAGGCCTACAGTTCTGTTCTTTGTTCTTCGGCTATTCTACTGCTGGAAGAACCCACAATTGTGTTGGTACTGTTTGACGTCTTTTGGATTCTTACCACATTTTCCCTGACAGTAGTAATTAGTAATCAAGTTTGGCTATTTAGACAAGATTTCGGGATCTGTCCATCCATCCAGCTACCGAAACAATCGCAACCATTTGCAGATTTGTACCCAAGTAGAAAATGGAGGACAACTGTCAATGCAAAGACATTTGTCTCTGTCATCTCGATAACCCCCCCCCCCCCCCCCCCCCCCGACCACCACCACCACCACCACCACCCTCATTCTCCTTTTTCCTCCCGGCTTCCAAAGGAATGGTGCCATTGAGCGTCTCACATACCATCTAAAACTGATAATACCACCGTCTAGGCCACTTAGAAACGGATTCAATCAAAAATAAAGCAAAGCATAAAGTGACCTATTTTAATTCCCCCGGCTCCCCGGCGACATTCAATTACATCTTCCCGACGCGCGTTTCTCACGCACTCCAATTAAAGTCTTATTTAATGTTTAAAGCATATTACTTTCCTTTATTATGTCAGTGCGATGCGACGGGTCTGGAAGGGTACGAGCCGCCTCTTCTTTTTGTTTTGAGCTTTATTGTCGAAGCTCGCAAAGCGAATTATTACAGCGATTGGAACAGAGGGAATGAAACGGCACGGAGGCCGAGATTTTGGAGGAATGTTTCGGAGACGCAAAACATTCAAGAAATGATGAAATGAAAGGCTGTGTTCGTCTAAGGTTGGAAATCTGATGAGTAACGTGAATAGATAATGGTGAATTGTAATTATCATCTATTGAATAGTATGTACTTAAATAAAACTAACATATGCTGTCTGTTCGGTCGCTATGAGCCTGATATATTGTGAATTTTGCCTCGCATTAAAAAACCCTTTAGTCTTTTGTCCCATTGTTTCCGACGATTTGCTTTAATCAGGAGAAGCAACTTATGCTGCTCATATTTCTTCCCGTTTGAATCTGCTTTCAAGCAATAAAGCACTTTCAGGGATATTAATGATATCTCGGTGCATGTGTTCTTCTTTTTCCTTTTTTTTTTTTTTTTGTCTCACTTCATCTTCCGTCTCATAATTTTTACCAAAAACAATTTTGCCTCCTGGAAACCTTATTATACAAATTTCAAGTTGATGTACTTGAAATTGCACGTGCCATGGTGATGCAAATCGACCCGGCGTTCTATTTCTTTCTTTCTTTCTTTATTTAGTCGTATACGGCGGGGTGAGCGTTGCCCGATTTTACCCTGGCCACTCTATGAACACTCTATGAAGCCTGTGAAACGGGCTCTTCATTAGCCCATTGATCAAACTGTGCCATCCTGTCACCAGCCTACAGCTGGCCACTGGACCAACACACACACACACAGACAAACACCTTCCATCCTACACAGCAGTAGTGAGGATTCTGGTAAGTGGGGTCAAAGGTCTGGTGTAGTAATCCATCTAAGCGTTGTGACAGCGGCAGCTAATAAATCACTCATTCATAGTTTAATCCATCGCCTGTCTCCAGCCCGGTCTGGCAAACAATGCACGCCTGCCTGTCCCTCTCCACACACCTTTTCTAACGCCCAACACAACTCCAAAACAATAGACTTGGGAAGGCTGCACATTTCCTGATATCAGCAGGGTTAGGAATATTATGCATATTTTAATTGTACACAGGACTGAATCATGATCCAGCAGGATCATGCTTAGACCAAGAGATTACTTCCATTTCCATTATTGGTACTCACTTACTTTATATACCAATATAGGGGTTGAAGTACCTGACTTAATAATTGAGAGCTGTCCACATACTTTTAGCCACATCATGGTCACTGGTAGACATTAGTGAGAGTTCAGCATCTGTATCTGGATTTGCAGTGTCATAATTTTGTCAGCTTTTTTCATTGTTTATGAAGTTTTAGTCCACGCATGATTTTATGATGTTTTGGTGTTTATTTATGTACGTTAATTATTTTTTTTAAATGACATATAATATAATTTTAATAGAGACAAAATATACAGTACACTATGCAACTTTAAGTGAAAAAGTTGCATAGTGTACTGTATATTTTATGTTTCTATTCTGTGTATATAAAAAGTAATATATTATTATTATTGTTGTTATTATTATTATTATTATTATCGTAATTGCTTTTATTATTATTATTATTTTGTTATTGTTGTTATTATTATTATTATTATTATTACTATTATTATTAATAAAATTGCAAATTATACCATGACAATTGGGGGGCTCGACTTTAAATGTTAGCTAACTAACAACCCTGCCCCCAAACTGTTGTTTTTACCTTTTTTGGAAGGGTCCAAGTAATATTTAAGAGGGTCAATATCCAATCCCCCCCCCCCCACCAAATTAAAACCATGGTAATAATAACAACAATAATAAAAAGTTTTTTTTGTGGGGGGTCCAAGTACAGACCCTACCACCCAATGCCATGTCATTAAAACCATGGTAGTAATAATAATAATCATCATCATCATCAAATTGCAAATTATACAGTGATGATGGGGGGGGGGGTCAACTTTAAATATTAGCTAACTGACAACCTTAGCCCCTACCCCACCCCCGAACTATTGTTTTTAGCTCTTTTGGGAGGGTCCAAGTAATAGTTAAGAGGGTCAACCCCCATCCCCCCACCTAATTAAAACCATGGTCAACTTTATATATTAGCTGACTAATTAGCTGACTTAATTAGAAGGGTCAGACCCCCCCCACCTGTCATTCAAATAATAATAATAATAATAATAATAGTAATTTCAGTCATATTAATAATAATAATAATAGTAACAATAGTAATAATATTAATAATAGTAATAATAATAATAATAATAGTAACAATAGTAATAATAATGATAATAATAATAATGATAATAATAGTAACTAGTAATAATAATAATAATAATAGTAACAATAGTAATAATAATAATAATAAAATTATTAATAATAATAATAATAGTAATATAATGATAATACAATTAATAATAATAATAATAATTAACAATAATTAATAATAATAATAATTATTGTTAATAATAATAATAATAGTAATAATAATAATATGACTCATAGGAAGTGATTATGATTTTTTTCTATTGCAAAATACAAATAACCCAATTAATTATTTACATTTTTTACATTATTTACAATAATTTCCATTTCATTAGTACATTCCAAATAAAAAGAGCTGTTTTTCTATTTTATTGACTTAGACAATAACCTTAAAGTAAAGTCAGCCTTTGTGATCTCCCTTGAATCTGAACAGTACTGACTATTAGCACAAGGCCTTCAAACCCCTTCATCTCCTCCCATTTCTTAATTTGTCCTCTTTCCCGTTCCCATCCACACCACCCGCTCTCTCGATTTCCTGAATCCTACGTGCTTTCTGATGCGTAGCGCCTCAGCTGACACCGAAAGGAAGGCAGAGAAGGGCCGGCGGATGATCTTACGGTTTAATTACCTGCCTGGCTTGTAAGTGCTCCAGCAAGGAACTACATCGCCGGCTACATGAGACAGCTCCGCCATTCCAAATAATTAAATACTGACCCATTAAAGTGAGAACACGAGGACGGGCTTTGCCTTTGTCTTTGTCTTCAGCCCTTCGTGTCTTCAATCTCGCCCGTCCCTGCGCTATACTAACTTTGTTTAGCAGGTACAGGACGGACGCGGTAATTGTTTGTCTCGGACGGCCCGCTCGGATTGAACATACCAGGGTTAAAGCCCCCCATCAAAGGGGGTCCGAAGTAATAAAACTGCCGATTAGGTATTCCCATGGATGTGTCCTTCCAAGGGGAAAAGAGAGGGAGGTGGTGGCAGCTCATTACAGCACCGCACTTGGCTGCTTTTATCGGTAATTGGACTATATAGGCCTTCATTATAATTTACTTTCTTTCTCCTCCCTCCCCTCGCTGTGAGCCCCCCAAACTGATAATGCAGACAAGCAGAACCGAGCGGGGCTGTTAGTGGCCGTAGAAACTGACACCAGTTAATGCCTAATTATAACAACTAAATTAAAGAAGAGACAACGAGAGCGCCTGGGATAACAGCAGCACTTCAAGAGCATCAGCACCTTCACCCTAGCAAATACTCACTCCAACTAGGAAAAAAAAAAGTGCTTTATTTATATAGACTGCAGCAAAGCACAAGCAAGAAGCTACACGAATCTCAGGAGCCTTGTTTAATTTTAGCTTTCTTTTGTTGTTCATCGTTATTGGCTGTAGCACGGAGTTTGTGTTAAATTGCAATCCGATAGCTAGGGTCAATGATCCAGCTGTAACTTCGGGAACAATTACGGCAAACTTAATGCACTGGCTCGGTGTGACTCAAAAGCTTCATTAAGTGTTGATGAATGTTTAAAAAAGTTCACAATATCTACTGAAGAAGCTCCACTTACCATGTAGAAGCACTTTGTAGTTCTACAATTACTGACTGTAGTCCATCTGTTTCTCTACATACTTTTTTAGCCTGCTTTCACCCTGTTCTTCAATGGTCAGGACCACCACAGGACCACTACAGAGCAGATATTATTTAGGTGGTGGATCATTCTCAGCACTGCAGTGACACTGACATGGTGGTGGTGTGTTAGTGTGTGCTGTGCTGGTATGAGCTGAGTTTTTAAATACCGTGTCCACTCACTGTCCACTCTATTAGACACTCCTACCTAGTTGGTCCACCTTGTTGATGTAAAGTCAGAGACGATCGCTCATCTATTGCTGCTGTTTGACTTGGTCATCTTCTAGATCTTCATCAGTGGTCACAGGACGCTGCCCATGGGGCGCTGTTGGCTGGATGTTTTTGGTTGGTGGACTATTCTCAGTCCAGCAGTGACAGTGAGGTGTTTAAAAACTCCAGGAGTGCTGCTGTGTCTGATCCACTCATACCAGCACAACACACACTAACACAACACCACCATGTCAGTGTCACTGCAGTGCTAAGAATGATCCAACACCCAAATAATACCTGCTCTGTAGTGGTCCTGTGGGGGTCCTGGCCATTTAAGAACAGCATGAACGGGGGCTAACAAAGCATGCAGAGAAACAGATGGACTACAGTCAGTAATTGTAGAACTACAAAGTGCTTCAATATGGTAAGTGGAGCTGATAAAATTGACAGTGAGTGTAGAAACAAGGAGGTGGTTTTAATGTTATGGCTGATAATTGTAAAAAGAGCTACACAAATACATTTGACTTGACTACATGTGAGTGGGAATTGTGTGTGTTTGAGGTGCCCTTACCCAGAGTGTATTTCCACCAAAAGAGGTCAATTACTCTATGCACCTGTGACTTAAAATATTATCTAAAGCACATTACAAGCACAGATTGTCAACTTGTAAAAATAATAATCAAAATAAATAAATAAATAAAATATTTATTGATTTCTTGAAGTTTATTTTTTTTCAATTTTATTTATATAAATAAATAGCAAATGCTGTAAGTTTTATTTGTATTTGTGTATAATTTGTATTATTATAAATATATATTTTTTAATAACATATATATCTGTAGTTTCCAGTATTATTTTCCATTGTATTTATTTATTTATTCATTTATTTTAAGGAAAACATTTGAATAATTCTTGAAAATTAAATAATTATAAATAAAAATAAAAAGCTAATTTTGGTAAAATACTATTACTATTTATATATTATTTTATTATTGTATTATTTTTTATAATTATTTTTTAATTATTATTATCATATAAGATTGTTTAGAATAAAATTATTTTAAAAATACTTTAAATATATTTGTTATAAATTTAATTCAATTAAACATTTTTAAAAAAGGTTGTAAAATAAACCGAAAACTATAATCTTACAAAAAAATTTTTATTTTCATTTCATGATTTTTATTTCTTATTTTATTAAAATTTGTTTGATGATCTGAAATAGATACATTTGACAAATATACAAGGTTGTGCAAGGTGATACAATTATTGATGAATATTATTTTTTTTTTTTACTTTAATAAGTGCTGGCGTTTTATTTTGTATTGATTTTATTTATTATTTATTTATTTTATTTATTTATGAATTTTTTTTTTCAACCCAGCCTCTGAGATATTTTCCCTAGGCTGCACCTACCCTCTTGATTCATGGCGCATTGCGTTCTACATCAGACTGGCACTGGGATGGCACTTTAATGGTCTAATCTGCCATGGTGAGGGACAGCGAGCCCACCCTCACTGGCACAGCAAGGTGACTGGGCTGACAGAGGACCATAGAGTTTTCTGCTTAGAGTCACTCTGAGGGTTTGCGTTGTCATTCAGCCACCATAAGCACCAACTTGATGGACAGACATGCTGGAGTCTTTTGATGGTGACGATGATGACGAAGATGATGGTGGTGGCATTACGGAGGGAGGATTTCAGCACAAGTTTGACTCTCTTCTGCGTAGACTGATTGCGATTATGCTCCAGCAGGGGCGAGCGTGCGGCACCAGGATGACACGGCTGATCCGGATTAGCCTCATCGGGGACTCTTGCAGCCGTCAACCTGCCAGTGGCGACCATGGCAGAGTGGCAGGGGAACAGGACCTGAAGAGGAAGTGACACAAAGCTGTGGATTTACAGTGAGCAGCTAAACATCACATACACTTAAACGTCGTGTCAGAAACTGAGCTGCCCGGCTTTGATGATGCCCCGTGCTACAACCACAGGAAGGAGAAGGTCTCCAGAGCTGGACGCTGACTCTTAAATGTCATGGTCTGCTTCTGATCACCAGAATCCTGTAAAAACAGAACCGTATAATCCCAAACATGTTCCCTCACATCATCTTAGAACCCGTAACTGGGGCATTATAGCGTTCAGAGTAAACAAGTTGCACATTTGGACACTTACATCTAGTTGTGTCCAGTCAGTATCAGAATTTTATAAATATGTCTGACATTAATTAGCTGTTTTCTAGTGATATTACTGGTAAACTCTAATCTTTAAAAGAACTGGAGAAAAACATATTTTGACTTATTTTTATTATTATTTTTGTATTTGTATTTATTTATTCATTTCTTCATTCAATTATTTAAAGTAGTTATCTTTATGTTTTGTTTTTTATCATGTATGTATTTGTATTTATTTATTAATTTATTATTTAAAGTGGTTATCTTTTTATGTAATTTTTATGTATTTTATTTTATTTATTTATTACGTTTTTTTAAGTATGTATTTATTTATTTATTTATTTATGTATAGTATTTAAGTATTTTTACCTATTTATTTATTTATGTATTATTTAAAGTAATTATCTTTGTTTTATTTTTTTATTATGCATGTATTTTTATTTATTTCAGTATTTATTTATTTAAAGTTTTTTAAATATGTGTATTTATTTATTGTAGTTTTCTTTTTATGTTTTATTTATTTATTTATGTATAGTATTTATTTATTTAAAGTATTTTAAATAACGATTTATTTATTTATGATTTAAAGTAGTTATCTTTTTACGTTTTTTTAATTTTATTTATTTATTTATTTATAGTATTTATTTCTTTTAAAGAATTTTAAGTAATTTTATTTATTATATAAAGTAGTTATCTTTGTTTTATTTTTTTTATTTATTTATTTATTTATAGTATTTATTTTTTTAAAGTATTTTAAGTAACTTTATTTATTATTTAAAGCAGTTATCTTAGGTTTAAATTTTTTATTATGTATGTATTTTTGTTTATTTGAAGTAGTTTTCTTTTAGTTTTTTTTTAATGTATTTTATTTATTTATTTATTTATTTTATTTATTTATTTAAAGTATTTTTAAGTAACTATTTTTTATTCATTTATTTATTATTTAAAATAGTTATCTTTTTATGTTTTATATTTGTATGTATTTTTATTTATTTATAATATTTATTTATTTAAAGTTTTAAGCATTTATTTAAAGTAGTTTTATTTTTTGTTTAATTTTTTATTTATGCATTTGATTTATTTATTTATTTATAGTATTCCTTTATTTAAAATATTTCTAAGTAAGCATTTATTTACCTATTTTTTTAAATATTTAAATATTTATTTATTTATTTTTATTTATTTATTTATTTAGGGATTTAATTGTTTTACTGTTACAGAAGATACAGAACATATTCCCCTGTAGAAAAATGTACATTTCACATTGCTCTTTGCTTTCTTTAAACTAAAATACCTTAAAAAGCTGCAGAATTTGCAAACCAGCTCATGACATTAAGCATAAATGGTCACCACGAAAGAAATGCATTTTAAAATGCTGTTTTTAAGATGCAGCTAATTAAAGATTCATTCAACTACTGTTTTATTCCAGATAAAAGACACATAAAATGACCAGGTATAAAAAGCCCATTCTCACTCATGACCAAACAACGACCTCTGAAGCCATGAGAACATGCAAGTACTCTTAAACGCAGGCTAATCAGCGCTCTCATAAATGAGGGTCCAGCCAATTCCAGTAACACCCCATCATTTCCCATCATGCCCTCACATCCACGGGGCTCATTTGTCTGCTGAAGGAAAGAGAAGTGAATGAGCGAATACACAAGGACCGCTACAGTACCCCCACCACACACACACACACACACACACACACACACACACACGGCCCTTCCTTCAACACTCGATAACCTCTCGAACCTGGCAGAATGCACACCTTGAGCTTATTCAGCAAAAGTCAAATGCCAGTGCGTCGCTCTCTCCTCAGAGCTCAGTCTTCTGCATCTGTGAACATGCGCTCACATTTACGCCATGGAATGGGATCGTCTACCGAATACTCCCCACTTCCATCCGCCGTCGGGTAATTGAAAAAATAGGAAAAAAAAACAGAGAGACGCGGCGGATTGCAACGCGGCTGGATATTTTCCGGGCTGAAATGTGCAGGTGTAGTTTGTATATGTGCAAATTTGCCATGGTGATTTTGTAAAAATAAAGAAATAACGCTTTCAAGGTTGGTCCCTGCTTAACCATATTTGATTTACATCAATTAGGCCTCTCGCATAAGGTGGCGTAGCACGGACCGAGGTAATAACCCAGAAATAACCTCATTAAAAAGACAGCATATCGGTCTGAGCAGAATGAACTCGTGGTTGAGAAATTAGTGACCTGGAAAGTGGCAGGAGGAGTTAATGATGCTACATCGCAGAGTGCCGTATCATTTCCGCCAGCACAAAGGAGGAACAGAAATTCAAAACGCTTCACGTATTGTTTCATTACTCTGCCTTTGCTTCCGTCTCTCGTAATGGGGTCTGGCGTGTTATTGTTTGCCGGTCTAATTAGAGACATTAAAAAGGAAAATAGTAAACTGGCGTTAATGATTCAATGAGTCATATTCTAGCGGCGGACGCGTCGCTTTGTTCGGGCGGTAATGTAGTCTGCGATCACCTGGTTATGCCTTTTGGATACGAGGCATATGCTTCTTCAGTGCAGCAGATGTTGCTGGTTATTTACATGGGCCGAAAAGTCTTATTGTTATTATTTTCCTTTCTGATAACTCAACACAGATCATGTGACTGATAAGAGCTATGGGATTGGTCTCTTTCCTAGATTTATAATAAGCCTACAGTGTAGTTTGGTTCAATAGTTAAATTACTATGTTATACTAGCAGGACAAATTCTAACAAACATTAAAACCACCTCCTTGTTTCTACACTCACTGTCCATTGTATCAGCTCCACTTACCATATAGAAGCACTTTGTAGTTCTACAATTACTGCCTGTTGTCCATCTGTATCTCTACATGCTGTTCTTCAATAGTCAGGACCACTACAGAGCAGGTATTATTTGGGTGGTGGGTCATTCTCAGCACTGCAGTGGCACTGACATGGTGGTGGTGGTGTTAGTGAGTGTTGTGCTGGTCCACCAACCAAAAATATAACCAGCCAACAGCGTCCAGTGACCACTGATGAAGGTCTAGAAGATGACCAACTCAAACAGCAGCAATAGATGAGGGATCGTCTCTGACTTTACATCTACAAGGTGGACCAACTAAGTAGGAGTGTCTAATAGAGTGGACAGTGAGTGGACACGGTATTTAAAAACTCCACTCATACCAGCACAACACACACTAACACACCACCACCATGTCAGTGTCACTGCAGTGCTGAGAATGATCCACCCCCTAAATAATATCTGCTCTGTGGGGGTCCTGACCATTGATGACCAGACTGAAAGCAGACTAAAAAAAAGCATGCAGAGAAACAGATGGACTACAGTCAGGAATTGTAGAGCTACAAAGTGCTTCTACATGCTAAGTGGATCAGATAAAATGGACATTTACTTATTTATTTATTTATTTATTTGTTAAGAAATTCAGACACTAAATACTCCTTGCCAAAAATAAACAGAACCACCCAACATGGTGGCATATATTACAATTTTTAAGAGAAATATGCTGCCATCAAGTCTTGTAATGTCTTTTCCCCAAAAAGTGCGTGGTTATTTCAGCAAGACAGTATCAGGCCTCTGTCTACAAAGCCACATGAGTGCATGTGCTTGCCTGGCCTGTCTGCAGTCTAGATCTGTCTCCTTCTACAGTGCAAAATATCATTAAACGATTCAAGGAATCCCTCAGACGGCACTGCATCAAGAACCGCCACTCAGCAATAGCTATATTGATATAACCACATGGGCAAGGGATTACTTTGGCAAACCTTTGTCGAGCAGTACAATACACAGTCACATGCACAAATTCCACCAAAAAGAAGCCAACCTTGTCCAGCGGCATCAAGATCTCTGGGTTCTGAGGTATCCGGGATGGACCATCACACAGTGGAAATGTGTATTGTGGTCAGACATGCTGACATGTGGCAACTGCTGATATGTGGCAGCCCAAAGAATAAATAAATAAACAGTTTCCACCACCTATCGACAAATATATTTCACCATGTTGGAACAAACATAAACAAACGCAACTTCCCGAAACCTCTAATCCCTTTAAGGAAAAATGATGCGATCACTAACAAGCGTGTTCCGGATCGCCACCCCCCCTTCCCAGCCCCTCGTCCGAGGATGTAGAGTAACGAGCGCACGGAGACTTTCGAAATCAATAGACATATATTTACTTTTCCCCCTCATCCGCGTCCCCGGCCTGCTTTTCACTCTGCCCACAAATCTCTCGGACGCGTGCCGCAATTAGGAGCTAAAACCCACCGATGTTAACAAGTAATCACCCGCTTTGATTTCTTACATTAATACAAGTTTGGGCACTTTGATATGCGCCGCTGCCTTGATGAGTCTTATAAATATATTAAAATAAGTTTAATTAGCAATTCAAATGCACGTCGGCATGAAGTAAAGTAAAGAAGAAAAGAATATACAATAAGAGCACAATACAGCTGGACTTTAGGGGCGAAAAAACGCCCCGATCCGGTACCCAGCCATGCCTTGTTTCTCGGCTTTAGCTCCCTCTTTCATCTCGTATTAGGGCGGAACGTTCTCCCCTCTCGTTTTGATTTCTTCATTTCTCCGAGAGAAAATATTCCGTCTAATTATTCCTGCTTCATGCATTTTTAACGATCCCCGAGCCCTATTAAGAGGGGGTTGTGAAGTACACGTGTCAGTATGTGCACTTAGAATATGAAAACTTGCCAAGATGAAATGGCTCTGGAGGGTGGCACTGATGTGCGCTTTAACCTATTTACTTCACTTTGCTCGACTGATTTGGCACCGGAGCCTGCGCTGTCTCTTTGGGGACACAAGATCTAAAAGAGAGACAGAGATATCTTCAAAAAAACCTTTTTTTTTTTTTTTTTAATACAGCCCCAAATCAGAAAAAGTTGGGACAGTATAAAAAATGCAATTACTTTGACTTATGTTTTGTCTGCTTAGCTTCATTTCATTTGTTAATATACCTCCATTCCTACATTTCAGGCCTGCAACACATTCCTAAAATAGTTGGGACGGGGGCAATTTAGGGCTAGTAATGATGTGTTGAGGATCTCTTTGTCAACAATGTACCATGTACAATGTACTTTCAAACAAAGATTGGAAGAGATTTGCATATTTCTCCCTCTACAGTGCATAATATTATTAAACGATTCAAGGAATCAGGAGGAATTTCAGTGCGTAAACGCCAAGGGTGCTGAATGCCTGTGATCTTCGATCCCTCAGGCGCAACTGCATCAAGAACCGCCATTCAACAATAGCTGATATGACCACATGGTCAATGGTTACATTGGCAAACCTTTGTCAAGCACTATAATACAGAGTTACATGCACAAATGCCACTTAAAACTTTACTGTGCACAAAAGAAGCCTTTTGGTAACCATTTCCAGAAGCGGCGTCGACTTCTCTGGGCTCAGAGGCATCTGGGATGGACCATCACACAGTGGAAACGTGTATTGTGGTCAGATTAATCATTTTTTTGGAAACAAATCCAAAAGCCAGGGTCTGTCATGGTATGGGGCTGTGTCAGTGCCCTTGGCAAAGGTCATTTACACTTCTGTGATGCAGCTTTAATGCAGAAAAGTACATTGAGATCTTAGAGCAACATGTGCTGCCTTCAAGACGTCGTCTTTTCCAGGGACAAGACAATGCAAAACCACATGCTGCACACATTACAAAGGCATGGCTGTGGAAGAAAAGGGTACGGGTACTGGACTGGACTGGACTGGACTGGCGACCCCGTACTTTTGCACATCTTAAGACATGTTTGCAGGAAGAATGGGACAAAACACTAAATCACTTGGTATCCTCGGTGGCAACATTACAAAGTGGTAAATGCTTTACTGTCCCAACTTTTTTTGGAATGTGTCGCAGGCCTGAAATGCAGGAATGGATGTTTATTAATAAATGGAATGAAGTTGAGCAGACTCTCTGGCCAGATCTTCCAGCAGTCGTACCACATCCATCTGCAGTGCTTTCGTGTCCCGATGCATTTTGGGGGTCATTAATGAGGCCTAAGACTAATAGACGGAGCTGGAAACACAGACAGACATGGCTGACATGTCCGTGGCACTGTGACAAGCCGAGCAACCTTTTCAAAGCTAAGTGCTATCCATTGACTCATTAAAATCCCAGTAATTACGTACATTCCGACTGCGTCTTCTCACCTTTAATTGGCTATTACAAACTGCGGAGCTCGTTCGTGGCTGTCCGTGTTCTTCTGGCGTCAGCAGAATGTGTTTTTCCGTGTGTTTGTGTGGATACCACTGCTCTGTAGATAAATTAGGCCAAAAAATCTACATAGTTTGATTTATTAATTTATTTCTTCATTTATTTTTTGCATATACATTTGCTTAGTGTTTGGCTAACATGCACAATGTCTCCTAATGAAGAACAACCTACCATCGATGTTCCAATGTTTTAATTAATCCTAAAGATGTCATTTATTTCCTAGACTGATTGTATATGCCTGTTAACAATGGGTGTATTAAGCAGGGGTGTCCACACCCTTTTGAATATATAGCAAGTAAAACTTATTTTCAGTGTGTTTCTCTCCACCCTTAGGAGGAACAAGAATAAGGGCTGGACTTGGATGGCAAAGAAGACCAAAAATGGATCCTTGACCTAACCTCTCAACTGAAGCCCTGACCATCAAACCGAAGCTGTTTGATAATCAGTTCACTGGAAGAGAAAATGATGCTTTGAA
>NC_086014.1:9230748-9305748 GCF_030014385.1 Trichomycterus rosablanca | reverse complement strand
TTTCTGCATTAATGCTGCATCACAGAAGTGTAAATGACCTTTGCGAAGGGCACTGACATGACACACCCTGACTTTTGGACTTGTTCCTGAGTCCAGAACACATGGCCTCCCTTTTTTCCAAAAAAGCCCTGGAATGCTGATTCATCTGACAGTCTCACAATACATGTTTCCACTGTGTGATGGTCCATCCTAGATGCCTCCGAGCCCAGAAAAGTCGACGCCGCTTCTGGACATGGTTAACATAAGGCTTCTTTTTTGCACAGTAAAGTTTTAAGTGGCATTTGTGCATGTAACTCTGTATTGTAGTACTTGACAAAGGTTTGCCAAAGTAATCCCTCACCCATGTGGTTATATCAGCTATTGTTGAGTGGCGGTTCTTGACGCAGTGCCATCTGAGGGATCAAAGATTGCGCTTTTGGCCTTTACGCACTGAAATTCCTCCTGATTCCTTGAATCGTTTAATGATATTATGCACTGTAGAGGGAGAAATATGCAAATCCCTTCCAATCTTTCTTTGAGGTACATTGTATCGCATTTGTTGACAAACTGGAGATCCTCTGATCATCTTTGCTCATCAAAGACTCAACCTTTCCTGGATGCTGCTTTTGTACCAAACTTTTCCACCTCATTACTAGCCCTTAATTGCCCCCGCCCCAACTTTTTTTGTTATGCGTTGCAGGCCTGAAATGCAGGAATGGATGTTTATTAATAAATGACATGAAGTTGAGCAGATAAAACATGAAATATCTCAGGTTCATCCTGTCTGCAATGAAATAAAAGTCAAACCATGCTGTCCCAGTGTAAATAATTAAATAATCTAAGGGCATTTGGCACCTACGTAGTGTTCATCCACAGCCCGAGAAGTCGATAAAACCTGGGATAAATCGACGAGCCGAAGCCCGGGCTGAGATTGTAGGAAGCCTGTGGCTCTGTCAGTCTTCACAGCAGTCGTAAAACCACTTCAAAGCAACCATCTCCGAACACGTTCTTCAAGACTTTAACAACCGGGGCTACCTAGAGAGTTAGCGCTGCACATCTCTTACAAATAGACTCGCAGCGCTCTAAATCGCTGCTCTGTGAGCACTGTGTGAAGTTTCCACGCTCTCTTCTCCCTCTCTATATTAAATCGACCAATCAAAGCGTGTCAGTCATGCCGGCTGCCCAGGGTCTGACAGCTTGGCAGCTTCGATGTGAGGGAGCCTCATTCATTCTTATGACATACTTCCGATATATCCGTGTCTGGCTCTCACAAGGCCCATCAGACTAAGCAAAATTGCATTGAAGAGCTCTCTGATCCGACTTCTGGTGCTATTAGCAGCCTGTCTAGTATCTAAAAAGGAATGTCGAGGAGGACATAGATAAAACCTACAAATCTGTCCAGTGGCATTATGAACGTGAGCCATGTATGATGTTAGTGTAGCCAATTAGTCTTCTGTTTTTTTGGACGCTCCCTCCAAAGTGTAAGCAGTCTACCGACCCCTTCCTATTCGCCCATACTTCGATGGATTCCCACATGAGGCCAGTCTCGTGCATGGAGAGTCACACACTGATCTCCACACCCATCCACTTCTGTACAGGCACCTTGAAATACCCACTTTTTTTTGTCCGGTCTTTCCCACCCAGCAGCCTGCCAATGGCACCCAGTTGACCGATAGCAGAACTGAGATTCAAACTTGGGTAGAGACAGTGGTAGCCTAGTGGATAGGGGACAGTGGTAGCCTAGTGAGTAGAGCTTTGGACTATCAACTGGAATATTGGCGGTTCAAATCCAGGCTCCATTGGTGCCGTACAATGGCTGACCCTGTGCTCTGACCCCAGCCTCCAAACAAGCTGGGATATTCAAAGAAAGAATTTCATTGTACTTTCATTGTATATACAGTGTATCACAAAAGTGAGTACACCCCTCAAATTTTTGCAAATATTTCATTATATCTTTTCATGGGACAACACTATAGACATGAAACTTGGATATAACTTAGAGTAGTCAGTGTACAGCTTGTATAGCAGTGTAGATTTACTGTCTTCTGAAAATAACTCAACACACAGCCATTAATGTCTAAATAGCTGGCAACATAAGTGAGTACACCCCACAGTGAACATGTCCAAATTGTGCCCAAATGTGTCGTTGTCCCTCCCTGGTGTCATGTGTCAAGGTCCCAGGTGTAAATGGGGAGCAGGGCTGTTAAATTTGGTGTTTTGGGTACAATTCTCTCATACTGGCCACTGGATATTGAACATGGCACCTCATGGCAAAGAACTCTCTGAGGATGTGAGAAATATAATTGTTGCTCTCCACAAAGATGGCCTGGGCTATAAGAAGATTGCTAACACCCTGAAACTGAGCTACAGCATGGTGGCCAAGGTCATACAGCGGTTTTCCAGGACAGGTTCCACTCGGAACAGGCTTCGCCAGGGTCGACCAAAGAAGTTGAGTCCACGTGTTCGGCGTCATATCCAGAGGTTGGCTTTAAAAAATAGACACATGAGTGCTGCCAGCATTGCTGCAGAGGTTGAAGACGTGGGAGGTCAGCCTGTCAGTGCTCAGACCATACGCCGCACACTGCATCAACTCGGTCTGCATGGTCGTCATCCCAGAAGGACTGACGCACAAGAAAGCCAGCAAACAGTTTGCTGAAGACAAGCAGTCCAAGAACATGGATTACTGGAATGCCCTGTGGTCTGACGAGACCAAGATAAACTTGTTTGGCTCAGATGGTGTCCAGCATGTGTGGCGGCGCCCTGGTGAGAAGTACCAAGACAACTGTATCTTGCCTACAGTCAAGCATGGTGGTGGTAGCATCATGGTCTTGGGCTGCATGAGTGTTGCTGGCACTGGGGAGCTGCAGTTCATTGAGGGAAACATGAATTCCAACATGTACTGTGACATTCTGAAACAGAGCATGATCCCCTCCCTTCGAAAACTGGGCCTCATGGCAGTTTTCCAACAGGATAACGACCCCAAACACAACCTCCAAGATGACAACTGCCTTGCTGAGGAAGCTGAAGGTAAAGGTGATGGACTAAACCCAATTGAGCACCTGTGGCGCATCCTCAAGTGGAAGGTGGAGGAGTTTAAGGTGTCTAACATCCACCAGCTCCGTGATGTCATCACGGAGGAGTGGAAGAGGATTCCAGTAGCAACCTGTGCAGCTCTGGTGAATTCCATGCCCAGGAGGGTTAAGGCAGTGATAATAATGGTGGTCACACAAAATATTGACACTTTAGGCACAATTTGGACATGTTCACTGTGGGGTGTACTCACTTATGTTGCCAGCTATTTAGACATTAATGGCTGTGTGTTGAGTTATTTTCAGAAGACAGTAAATCTACACTGCTATACAAGTTGTACACTGACTACTCTAACTTATATCCAAGTTTTATTTCTATAGTGTTGTCCCATGAAAAGATATAATGAAATATTTGCAGAAATGTGAGGGGTGTACTCACTTTCGTGATACACTGTATATATATATATATATATATATATATATATATATATATATATATATATATATATATATATATTATTTGTCATATATATACAGTATATATATGACAAATAAAGTATAACTTCTATATCTTCTAGTTCAGATTTCCAGCACTGGTGTGCCTTCCAATTCCCAGCAATCTCTCTGCACTATGCCCAACTGCACCATGCCCTACTGGCTAAAGTGAACCTGCAGACTAGCATCCATCTAAGTAGTCTCATGATTTTTCAACCAGCAAGCAGTGAATTCTTACTTAGAGAACTTCTTGTAGACAGTCACACTATGCCCCGTGTGAATACAACATGCTGTACAGTTCCATGACCCACCCTCGCTTATGGACAAGTAAGCCTTTCATTTCTTGTTTTTTTCTATTTGCAATCAAGAAAACATGACCAATTTGTTAGGGTCTTAATTTTTTCCAAATTTTTTCGACATATTAAAATTATTTATTTTTTTTTGCTTTTTTTTTGTTTAGCTTTTTTGCCTTTTTTCTTTTTATATTTATTTTATTATTATTATTATTTTTATTTTACCTAATGTCCCAAATTTCTGGAAATCGAATTTAATTTACGCTTTGTTTATTTTGTTTGTAATTTGTATTTACTTATTCAATTTTATTATTTTTTTATTATTGTTTTCATATTTATTTTCATTTTGAATTTTTTTTGGGGGGTGGGGAGTTATAAGTTATTTATTCACTTATTCATTTATATTATTATTTTATTATTATTTTCATTTTTTTTTTTTTTTTATTTCTCAGCTGGTCAGAAATGTGCTGCAGAAATTTTAATTGGGAGGTGTGAAATTATAAGTTATTTATTTCTTTATTTATTCTTTATTTATTTCATTATTTATTTATTTATTGAATTTTATGATCATTTTCTGTCTTTATTTTATTTGATTTATTTATTATTATTATTTTGCACTTAACTTACGTTCCGAGAACTTTTCTGGAATACACTTTTGTCTCAATTTCATTTATTTATTACTTAATAATTTTTTTTTTTTGCACTTTACAAACTATTGTTCCAACTTTTTCTGAAAATGGGATATTTTTTTTTTTTTAGCTTTTTTTGCCTTTTATCATTTTACCTTTGTTTTTTAATTTTACCTAATGTACCAAATTTTTTTTAATCGAATTTAATTTATGCTTTGTTTATTTTATTTTTACTTTTTATTTGCTTATTCATTTTTATTATTTTTTTAATTAATAATTTCATTTTTTCATTTTTAAAGTATTGTTTTTCTACGTCTGAACTGTTCAGAAATCTGCTGCAGAAATGTTATTGGGGGGGTGGGAAATTGTAAGTTATTTATTTATTTAATTATTTATTTAATTACATTTATTTATTAAATTAATTCATTTTATGATCATTTTCTTTCTTTATTATTTTTTATTTTTTTGCACTTAACTTACTTTCCTAGAACTTTTTTTGTAATACAGGTTTGTTCCAACTTCATTTATTTATTTTTTTCTCTATGTTATATATATATATATTTTTTTTTACTTTACTTGCTGTCCCAACTTTTTCTGAAAATGTGATTTTAATAGCAAAGCTGAAATCACAATAACAAATGATTCCTCAGTCTCTGCAGCATTATTTCTGTCGGGGGTCCTGATAGGTCAATATGTTTTTGTGTTCTTGGTGTTTGCACTAATAAGGCCACTGTGTTATTTTTCTGTAACTGTGGAAAATTATTAATCATCTATCAAGTTAATAAGCTTAGTGTTTTACTTAAAAGATAGATACGTGTGTTGCCAGGCAAAAGAATAAAAACACAAGGCGATTCACAGGCGCTAAATCAAAACCATGTTAATGTGTATCTTGTTAGTGTTAGTGACGAAGTTTAAAAAGTTGCGTTTCTTTTCTTCGGCTTTGTTTTGCTGTAATAAGGTTTTCTTTACTAATAAGAAGACCTGTCCCAAGTAAGGCTGCGTGCACTCGGTGGAAATAATAATTAACTGCCAATTAAGCACCACTGCCCTTAAATAAACTAAAAAAGGTCACTTTTGTCACCATGTGTGGAAAAGAACAAGTTTGGCCACAGTAATTAAACTTCAGTAGAAGTAAAATATCCTTTTTTACTTTTATTTTTATTATTATTATAATTATGTTTTACTCCGCCAGACAAGAAGAGCTCACGATATCACGTCAGGGTGATAATTGCGGTCCTTTCGGAGCCCGGACTCCCAAAGGCGATCCGTATCAGACGCATTCCATCCAGACGGAATGAATTTGTGACATAATGATGTGTGACAGCGTATGTGATGTTTTCCCTTCCGCTCATTAGAATGCGCTAGGCACCCGCGTTACCTGTTGATGCCGGGGCAGAGGCGCCTCTGATGGACGGATTGATGGGCTGAGTGATGAATTTCTGGCAGGTGCTTTGTCAGACGAGGAGCAATTCGAACCTCCGAGGGGGGACGAGCCATTTGGATCAGTCAAATCCCGGATCCTTCCAATCGTAATTAAAGCGCCGTGCGGGGGCCGGGAGTAACGAGGGCTGCGACGGGGAAACATGTGTCGGGCAGCGCCGGTCCTCTTACCTGTCACCGTGCATCAGGCCGGCTGTGATATAGAAAAATGTCCACCTGGGGGTCAATCTCCCTTTCACGAGCAATGACTGATAGATCCAATACCCTTGGAATCAGATAAAGCTTTGACGAATGGCTCGGCAACACGCTGTTGGGAATCACTTCGCCCCGCGTCCGTGTCGGCCAGTCCCTCTCCCACAAAGGCACCCAGTGGCTTTGATCAATGGGTCCCGAAGCCTGCGCGTATAGGGCCACGTGGCGTCTCGATTGAAGCGGCTGGAGGATATTGCTTTTTCGGGAGAACTTCATAAAACTAGCCTGTGACTTCTAGCTGGGTGATCTGAGAATGAAAAACATGAATTTCTAGAGACGTCTGGCCATTTTGGTGAGGATACTCAGTCAGACGGGCAGTCCCAGTGCTCTGAAACCAGTTATCCTCCATTTCTCAATGTATATGAATAATAAAAGAACTGTCGTATACAAGACATAGTAGCCATTGCTGTTCAAATCCAGTGGGTCTGAAAGTCTAAGGGCACCACCAACAATTGTTATTTCACTGTTTATCAAAAACTAATACAATATGTGAATTACACTCCCCTGTACCTAGTATCATAAGAGGAGGATCAGGAATAACACTATGACCACCTTCCTGATATTGTCTTGGTCCCCCTCTTGCTGTCAAAACAGCCCTGACCCATCAAGACATGGACTCCAGGCACAAGGCTGTTAGCAGCAGACTTGTTTGTCCAGCACATCCCCACAGATGCTCGATTGGATTGAGATCTGGACAATTTGGAGGCCAAGTCAACACCTCAAACTCAGTGTTGTGCTCCTCAATCCATTTCTGAACCATTTTTGCTTTGTAGCAGGGCGCATCAAGGTCTGCGACAATGCTTAGGTAGGTGGTACGTGTCAAAGTAACATCCACATGGATGGTTTCCCAGTAGAACATCGCCCAAAGAATCACACTGCCTCCGCTGGCTCGCCTTCTTCCCATAGTGCATCCTGGTGCCATGTGTTCCCCAGGTAAGCGACATGATGTAAAAGTAGACGTGACTCATCAGACCAGGACACCTTATTCTATTGCTCCGTGGTCCAGTTCCGATGCTCACGTGCACATTGTTGGCGGTGGACAGGGGTCAGCATGGGAACCCTGACTGGTCTGCGGCTATGCAGCTCCATATGCAACGAACTGTGATGCACTGTGTATTCTGACACCTTTCTATCAGAACTAGCATTAACTTCTTCAGCGTCTGTTGGATCGGACCACGCGGGCATCAATGAGCGTTGGCCATCCATGACCCTGTCGCTGGTTTACCACCGTTACTTCCTTACACCACTTTTGATAGATACTGACCACTGCAGACCGGGAACACCCCACAAGAGCTGCAGTTTTGGAGATGCTCTGACCCAGTCGTCTAGCCATCACGATTCGGCCCTCGTCTCGCCTCTAACACGTCAACTTTGAGGATAAAATGTTCACTTGGTGCCTAATATATCCCACCTACTTACAGGTGTCGTGATGAAGAGATAATCAGTGTTATTTACTTCACCTGTCAGTGGTCATATATGACCAGTAGAAGGAACGTAAACAAACCAGCCTGTTGTTCAATTATATGGGAGGGAAAGACGGTGGTAGCTCAGTGGTTAAGGTACTAAACAAGTGATTAGAAGCTTGCTGGTTCAATCTTCACTACTTCCAAGTTGCTACTGTTGGGCCCCTGAGCACGGCCCTTAACCCTGAACTGCTTGCAACTATGACTATAAGTGTCTGTAAAATGTAAATGGTGCTAAACCAGTGCAGACTGACCTTTCGCTTTCGGGCAGTGGTAGCTCAGCAGTTAAGGTACTGGACTAATAATCAGAACGTTGCTTGTTAAATCCCTCCACTGCTAAGTTGTCACTGTTGGTTCCTTGGTTCTGTCAGCTGCTTGAGCTACCACTGTCCTACACCAGGACTGAAATACGTCATTGTCTAGAACACAGCCCCGGACCGAAACTGAGTACCCGAGCGATACCGAATACGATCCCACCCCTTCACTTCAGTTCATTTGTAAACTACACTAATAAAGTGTGCGAGTCTGTGATTTTCCTCAGAGAGACACAGAGCCAGTCAGAGTCTTTTGTAGCTTTTGTTCGCTTCTACCGTCTTCCATCAGTCCCGTCCCCGGGACTCCCGGCGTGAGCCCAATAAATCAGAGCCGAAGCTCCGGCGTGATAAATTGATCCGGCGATTAGTGTGATATATAGAGCAAAATGTAAATAATAACAAGTGCTGCTAATTGGAGCGCTACCTGGCAACAAATCAGTAATGCAGCATATTTGATACTACTCTAGATCCCAATCATTAAGAAATGTTGTCACCGCACCAGCCCCCCCCCCCCCCCCCCCCCCCGTATCAAACCCAGTCCTTTTGTCTAATGCCTTTCTTCCAAACTGTTCTGTGCCATTGCGAATCTGTGTATTTGTCATACCCTCACAGCTATTGTTTGTTTAAGGTCACGTATGAAACCGACTGCTGTTAATCATGCTCATCATTAGCATAATTGCTAGTCAGTATAGAATGGAAGGCTTTTTTGTTTCTTATTGTTTTCAAGGGTATTGCTTTTATGAGGAAATATGCGCCTTATTTACAAGTCGTGCCGCTTTAGACAGTTATATCCCGAATTATTTGACGGAATTCACTGCCGCTGTAGGTCTACTTGCATAAACTGTCGTGTATAAGGATGCATCTGTATCACTGGAAATATAATACAGATGTTCATGACTGTGTGAGAGAAACTATCATAGATGATAAGATTATTCAGTAGTGTGATGAAGAAATCTCTGTCATTTTTGTATATGTCACCTTCATTCAGATCATTAAAGATTGTACAACCCCAAATCAGATAATAAATAATAATAGCAAAGATGATCAGAGGATCTCCAGTTTGTCCACAAATGTGTGAGAAAATGATTGAAATGTTTAAAAACAATGTACCTCAAACAAAGATTGGAAGGGATTTGCATATTTCTCCCTCTACAGTGCATAATATCATCGAACGATTCAAGGAATCGGGAGGAATTTCAGTGCATAACGTCCAAGGGCGCAAGCTTAACCTGAACGCCTGTGATCTTCGATCCCTCAGACGGCACTGCGTCAAGAACCGCCATTCAACAACAGCTGGTATGACCACATGGGTGAGGGATTACTTTGGCAAACCTTTGACAAGCACTACAATACAGAGTTACATGCACAAATGCCACTTAAAACTTTACTGTGCAGCCGCTCAGGTGGCGCAGCGGTAAAAAGAGACGCGCTGCAACCAGGGCTGGATTCTGAGAAGCGTGGTATCGAATCCAGCCTTGCTTTACCGGTTCGAAGCTGAGTGGCTATATGAGCAACGATTGGCCGGTTGCTCATGTGGGGGGTGGGACAAAGAACCGGATGTGGGTCTCTCTCTGTCAGAATGCGATTGCGTTCTCTGCCGGCTGATTGGAGGCGCTTACACAGAGATGGGAGAGGGTGCCCTTAGGGTGTGTCTCTCCGCATGCAACGCTAGGTGGCGCCAAACTCGTCAATGTGTGGGTGGCAAAGATGCATCTGGCTGCTGCTCGTGTTTCGGAGGGGATACGGGTTAGCTTCAATCACCTCCGTCAGGGCAGGGTTCGGCATAGACAGAGAGGAAGCACGATGCTAATTGAACAATTGGATGCGTTAAAAGGGGAGAAAAAGGGGTAAAAAATTGTAAAAAAATAAAAATAAAAAAATAATAACTTTACTGTGCAAAAAAGAAGCCTTGTGGAAGAAATGTGTATTGTGGTCAGATGTATCAGCATTTCAGGTCTTTTTTTCATTCCGGGTGCTCCGGACCAAAGACAAAAAGGACCATCCAGACTGTTACCAGGAACAAGTCCAAAAGCCAGGGTGTGTCATGGTATGGAATTGTGTCAGTGCCCTTGGCAAAGGTCATTTACTTTTCTGTGATGGCAGCATTAATGCAGAAAAGTACATTGAGGTCTTAGAGCAACATGTGCTGCCTTCAAGACGTCGTCTTTTCCAGGGACGTCCATGCATTTTTCAACAAGACGATGCAAAACCACATGCTGCACACATTACAAAGGCATGGCTGCAGAAGAAGAGGGTACGGGTACTGGACTGGCCTGGCCTGCCTGCAGTCCTGCTCTGTCCCCAATAGAGAATGTAGGAGGGAATTTTGAAACAAAAAATGCGACAACGACGACCCCATACTGTTGCACATCTTAAGACGCGTTTGTAGGAAGAATGGGACTAAATAAAACCTGGTCCCCTCATACCAGCACAACACACACTAACACACCACCACCATGTCAGTGTCACTGCAGTGCTGAGAATGATCCACCACCTAAATAATACCTACTCTGTGGTGGTCCTGTGGGGGTCCTGACCATTGAACAGAGTGAAAGCAAGCTAAAAAAAAGTATGAAGAGACATAGATGGACTACAGTCAGTAAATGTAAAACTACAAAGTGCTTCTATATGGTAAGTGAAGCTGATGAAATGGACAGTGTGTGTAGAAACATGGAGGTGGTTTTAATGTTATGACTGATCAGTGTATATTATTAATGGTGTAATACTGGTCAAATACATTTTGAACCTTCTTATTGAAGTCAGTCAATCCTAATTAGAAAAGGATTTCCTAATAATGGATCGTATAATAATGTTATGGACTGTAGATGGTGAATTTGCTAAATTCTTTGCAAGTTCGTCGTTGAAATCTCTGGTTCTTAGATAATTGGTTCGTTTGCTGATATACATTTTCCCCTCCTTATTTAGAAATTAGCCTTTTATTAAGGATAGCATCACCTGTTATGACCTGTTTATCTGGGGGAAGTTCCAAATGAGCCTCTCAGACCTACATTGCCTCCTCAAACCCTCAATATCACTGTTTTTAACAGGATTATTGACACTCTTCGACCTCCCAGCCTCGCTTTAACCATCTCCACCTGTGTCGGAGGTTCAGGTCTCCTGCCTCTCTGATTTACACCCCGAGTAAGAAGAGAGATGAGACGGCAGAGGGACGTCAGTTAGCAAACCATCGACAGAACCCGGCCGAGAGGATGTAATTAGTGCGGGATGTATGGGAGCACTTAAAGCCCTAAAATATCGTTGATCAGGAAAAGCTATCGACAAGCTCACACACCACCGGCTAACAGCAAAAAGAAAAAACGCCCGTTGGTTTATATTCAGGCTTCTGCTAGGAACGTTTTGTTCTTGTTAGCGTGCGGTATTTGTCTTGGGTGTAAAACAGAGCCGTGTGACAATTGGATTAGCCAAAGAAGTTCATTTTTCTTCTCAGTCTTTGCTTTGCATTTGTTGTGAAGTAGGACAGAAAAACAAAACACACTCATTAGCTTAGCTATCATAACTTAGCTCAGCGACAGCATTATTCCATATAAATCCCCGCCGTTAGTTTGCTAAAATTAGCACAAAACAGTAACTCAACATAGCTCACACAAGAACCTGTAGCCTTCATGTGCCAGCTCGAGTAAAACTCAGTGGTACGGCTGTGCTGGCACGCTGGATGTGTGGCGTGACCAGTGTATGCAAAGCGTGGTATTAGTCACAGCCCGGCTGGCCTGACAGGCCTGTGGTGTGAGGGAGATTAATGCCGGCCACGGCCACTTTATTATCGTCACTCTCTTCCTTCCCTCTCGCCGACTCTGCCCGGCCGCTCCGGCCTTCCATTAATTGTCTGCTCCCTCTCTCCCTTGGTCCCTAGCGACAAAAGTGAGGCAGGAGGTAGTGAGGGCACTACCTGACTTTTATTTCATTGCAGACAGGATGAACCAGAGATGTTTCATGTTTTGTCTGGTCAAGTTCATTTCATTTAATAATAAACATCCATTCCTGTAACACATTCCAAAAAAAGTTGGGACAGTAAAGCATTTACCACTTTGTAATGTTGCTACTCCTTCAAACACGTCTTAAGATGTGCAACAGTACGGGGTCGTGGTTGTCACATTTTTTGTTTCAAAATTCTCTACACATTCTCTATTGGGGACACACCCTGACACACCCCCATACCATGACAGACCCTGGCTTTTGGACTTGTTCCTGATAACAGTCTGGGTGGTCCTTTTCGTCTTTGGTCCGGAGCACTTGGTGTCCATTTCTTCCAAAAAAGACCTGGAATGCTGATTCATCTGACCACAATACACGTTTCCACTGTGTGACGGTCCATCCTAGATGCCTCAGAGCCCAGAGAAGTTGCTGCAGCTTCTGGACATGGTTAACATAAGGCTTCTTTTTGGCACAGTAAAGGTTTAAGTGGCATTTGTGCATGTAACTCTGTAACTCTGTATTGTAGTGCTTGACAAAGGTTTAACAAGTAATCCCTCACCCATGTGGTCATATCAGCTATTGTGGAGTGGCGGTTCTTGATGCAGTGCCGTCTGAAGGATGGAAGATCACAGGCGTTCAGGTTAAGTTTGCGCCCTTGGCCTTTACGCACTAAAATTCCTCCCGATTCGTCGAATCGTTTAATGATATTATGCACTGTAGAGGGAGAAATATGCAAATCCCTTCCAATCTTCTGAATTAAAAGGAACTAATAGAAGTAGGTGCTTCTCTTGCTGTGCTATTGAGCTTAATCCCGAAGCAAATCTCTTTTACATAGAGTTAATACAGTACAGTTGACGCATGCTCTTCTTGTTTATTAAATTAAAACCGCAGCAAGTATTCTGTTTGCTATAGGCATATAAACTTCTTTCCTTTATTTTGCTGATGTTGCGGTCTCTGATCCGTTCAAATTACACATGTAATCTTTAATAAAAGCGGGAAAAATGAAAATGGCCCTGTCATCAATAGGCACGTGTTGATGGACTACGTGTTATATCTGATTTGAATGTTAAACATGAGCTTTCTGTGCTACACATTATCGTCTAATGTAATAAAAAGACAAGATTCTGCTTACGCCAGCTGCTGTTGTTTTCGAACTCCTCATATTAAAAGTTTGACGTATTAACTGGCCAAGGGTGTGGCACAATCTTCAAAATCCTGGATTAGGTGAAAGAATATGAGAATAAAGACATGATGGGGGGCGTCTTTCTTTGCCGGTTCAGATAGTTAGATAGCCAGAGGATACATTAAAATATAAATGAAAAAGCTTTTACTACACAGTTCTGGATTATGGATTATGGATTATTATTATTATTAATTAATTATTATTATTATTATTAAATTATTATTATTATTTCATCAGGTCATTAGGCCACTCATCAAATTAAACATATTCTATAAATCACATATCAAGCAGTTTTAGATGTAGCTACTATCTGTTTCCAATTTAACTAGATTAACAAAACAATGCAAACACATATGAAAATGTAACTAATAATAATAATACATTAATCATAAAATAAATATTTATATAAAATTATTATTATTATTAGTATCACTATTATTATTATTATTATTGCTATTATTATTATTACTATTATTATTATTATTATTATTATTATTATTATTATAATTTTTACAATTTTTTCCATTTTTTTCTTCATTTTTTTTTGTTTTTCTTTTTTTTGCTGTTTTATTTTGTGAATCCTAGCATAATATCAAACATATGTTGCTACTGTATTTTAAATTTTTTTCCAATTTTATTTTATTCAAAAATTTTTCTTGTTTTCCACTTTTTTAATTTTTATTTTGTGAATCTTAGTATCATATCAAACACTATTAGATGTAGCTGCTATTGTATTTCCAATTTAAATTTTTTATTCTTTTGTTAAATGTTTTTCTTTTTTTTTGCTGTTTTTTTTGTAAATCTTAGTATCACATTAAACAAATCAAACAGTATTAGCTGTAGCTGCTATTGCATTTCCAATTCTCTTTTTTTTTCCAATTTTCTTTTGTTAATTTGTAAACTTTTGGTATTTTTTTTTTTTGCTGTTTTATTTTGGGAATCTTAGTATTATATTAAACATATCAAGCAGTATTATATTATTTTACTTTTTTTTTCAATTTTCTTTTGTTTGCTTTTTTTCCCACTTTTTTTCTTATTTTGCTGTTAGTTTGGTAGATCTTTGTAGATCAGTTTTTCCCTAAAATACACAAATTGTTTATGAATTTTATAGGAGACAATAAATATGTATAACATACTGTATTTTAATAGCTACTCCTGTTTTTTCTGTTATATACAGAATATGGACAGACTTTACAGCACCTAGTTTGTGAACCACGGAGGTATCATGTACAGGTGACAATGTTCTGGTATTGTTTATACTGGTCAGTGAAAATGAATCTGAAATGGTAGAAATGCAGTTTCATGCCTGCTTTTACCCTGTTCTTCAATGGTCAGGACCCCCACAGGACCACTACAGAGCAGGTATTATTTAGGTGGTGGATCATTCTCAGCACTGCAGTGACACTGACATGGTGGTGGTGTGTTAGTGTGTGTTGTGCTGGTATGAGTGGATCAGACACAGCGGCGCTGCTGGAGTTTTTAAATACCGTGTCCACTCTATTAGACACTCCTACCTAGCTGGTCCACCCTGTAGATGTAAAGTCAGAAACAATTGCTCATCTATTGCTGCTGTTTGAGTTGGTCATCTTCTGGACGCTGCCCATGAAGCGCTGTTGGCTGGATATTTTTGGTTGGTGGACTATTCTCAGTCAAGCAGTGACAGTGAGGTGTTTATAAACTCCATCAGCGCTGCTGTGTCTTATTCACTCATACCAGCACAACACACTCTAACACACCACCACCATATGTCAGTGTCACTACAGTGCTGAGAATCACCCACCTCCCAAATAATACCCACTTTGTAGTGGTCCTGGGAACTACAAAGTGCTTCTATATGGTAAGTGGAGCTGATAAAATGGACAGTGAGTGTAGAAACAAGGAGGTGGTTTTAATCTTATGGCTGATCAGTGTAAGTACCCCTCACCTCGCTAGTCAAAAATATGTCCTCAGCCTGCCTCTGTCTTTGAATTCAACTTGAACATCGATAAACATGATCTCCCCGTGAGTATTCTGCACATACCACGCAGGGACGAGAAGATAGCCGGTCCCGTCAAGCATACGCCCGAGTTTATTTCCATCGGGCATTTAGCAGGACGCTTTTCTCACTGGAAATCTTTCAGCCTGCACAACGAGTCCTCCAAGAGATCCTTCTCTCAGTTTATATCAACTTCCTAGCTGACAGCACACGGCCATTAACAATTAATTACACAAGACAGGCACTAACAGCGTGGATATACACAAGCCCACTGGGAAAGAGACAACCCAGATGTCAGGACGGGCCGGCGCAGATAATCCGGCACGTAGCTAGCTACACACATACATACAGTATACGGACGTTCCCAGAGCGCAGATGCCAGGGAGCTTGCGAAATGCTATACGGGATTTAATATTTGGGCCAAATGCAATGAAGCAGCTAGTGCTTTAGAAGAAAGTTAGATTAAGTGAGGACGTGAAGGTGTAGTGCAACACAGGGAGAGAGAGAGAGAGCTATCCGGCAGTGTAACATCCTTCAAAACCTGACATTAAGTATTCAGATGCTACAAAAAAAGCAAAGCGCTGGCAATTAAAATAATCAATCTTCCCGGTGACGGTGTAGCTAACATCTGTTCAATAAGTCCTTAGCTCTCCGCCCGGCGGGAACGGTGGGGAGAGGAGAAGGTCCACTTTTAGCCGTCCTTCAGTGATGACACCCCCTCCACGGCTACACGTGTGCACACACATCCATCCACAGTCACACACAACCAGTCCCGTGTGTCCAGTCCGCACGGACCCGGTGTCAGATGGTTCTGCTGTGTTGTTTCCTTTGTTATAAATAACAACAGGCCACCTGGACCTCCTCTGTGTGCCTTTTTTTTTTTTCGTTTTTACCGACGCTTCGGTAGAGTAGAGGAGGTGTATGTGCGTGTTAATGATCCCTCAGGCTATGGACCTCTCCTCCCTCCTCATCCCCAGCTAATGGCACGGATGGGATTCGGGGTAGGAGTGACGGATGACAGAGACGGATGGCCCAGGACAAAGCATGTGCTGACAACCAGTGAATACGGGGCAACGTTGCAGAAAGGTCAGCGCCGGGGAGAGAGAAGGAAAAAAGGGGGAAAAAAGTGAACCTTGCATGACTTTCAAAGTTTCTCCATTGGTGCTTGTTTGTGAGGGCATGTGGGTTTGTGTGTTCAGAGGGGTAACGCAAGGGGGGGGTAAGACAGGTGATAAAAACAGTGTAGTTTGTCTAGTCTAGTCTAGTCTAGTCTAGTATTTTCATTTGTATGGTGTATACAGTGAGTTATTTGGTCCATAAACTAAGTTGAGAAGCTTCTAGAAGACGTAAGACACTGCCCAAAGCCAATCAAGCTTCATGTCATGACTTTGGAGGCTACTTTCTTTCTGATAGAGCTTGCATGACTGTATGCAGTGTCACCCACATTCCTGACAACCTTATTTGTATGGGTTCTTGAGGGTTAATGGTTTATGGAACATGGTTTATGTAGTGTAATTAAACCAGCCTTTGTTATATAGGCACAGAGAAGAAAGAAGTAATTGACAGGCTGTAATTAACATGAAAATAGGTGGCATGATTTCCTTGCATACTCATTAATTTGCAAACTGGGTCTTGGACCTGGGCCTTGGTGGTGTAGCTAGCATGCCAGTGCTGGGGTCTCAAAGTTCAAATCTCAGCTCTGCTACTAAGTTGGCTGGGTGCCCCCAAATTTGGCCACTTGTCTGGACTAAAAGACTGGACTAAAAAAAGGGGTAAAGTCTTTTTAGTCCAATCTTGGCGCAGCTGGCACACCAGTGCTGAGCTTCTGAACTCTGAACTCTCATAAGTCAAATCACAGCTCTGCTACCGGTCAACTGGGTGCCCCCTAGAAGGCACAATTGACAGTGCCTGTAGCAGACCAACATTGGCGACTAGTCTGCTGGGTAAGAAAAGACTGGACTACAAAGGGTGTGGGGTCCTTTTAGTCCAATCTTGGCACAGCTAGCACACAAGGACTGAGATTCTGAACTCTGAACTCTTATAAGTCAAATCATAGCTCTGCTACCGGTTGGCTGGGCGCCCCCTAGCAGGCACAATTGACAGTGCCTGTAGCTGACAAAATTGGCAGCTAGCCTGCTGGGTAAGAAAAGACAGGACTAAAAAAGAGGTGGGAACTTTTTAGTCCAGTCCTGGCGCAGCTGGCACACCAGTGCTGAGCTTCTAAAATCTGAAGTCTTCCCGTTTGAATCTCGAATCCCCCTAGAAAGCACAACTGGCAGTGCCTGTAGCAGATAAAATTGTCCACTGGTCTGCTAAGTGAAAAAAGACCGAACTACAAAGGGGGTGGGGTGTTTTTAGTCCAGTCTTGGTGCAGCTGGCCACCAGCACTGAGCTTCTGAGCTCTGAACTCTCACTGTTTGACTCTCAGCTCAGCTATTGATTTGCTGGGCGCCCCCTAGAAGGCACAATTGGCAGTGCCTGTAGCAGACCAAAATTGGCCACTAGCCTGCTGGGTAAGAAAAGACCAGACTACAAAGAGGGTGAGGTCTTTAATGCTGTGTAAGAACCTTGTTTAGTAGCCCGAGATGCCTGTACAGAAGAGGAGGAACATGGAGATCACATATTCACCAGAGTATGGGCCGATGTCGGAGTGTGTCAGGCAAATATACCATCCTCTGATGCAATGGGGGTCCCCAGAAGTGGAAGACTAATTGCATAAATAAAATAGCACTACCAGTTATGCTCTTTTGGACTCCTGACCAAGAACGGCTATGGTATGATTAAGCACTGACCTTGCAGACTCTCTACTACCACAACATTAAGCGTTCGCCCTTAGATATAGATCTTGATCATTTCCCAGACATTCATCTTCATCTAGAAGTCCAACAGAGCATAATTAACCCCTGACATTGAGTCTGAAGTAGGGCATCCCTTTACTTCCTGTCCATCAGACTATAAAATTATGGATTAGGAATATGGCAGTGAGCACTATCCTTTAATAAGCTTTTACCTTGTTATCTGGAGATTGTGTTTGAACCCCTGATAATGCCATAGCCTGCTTGCACTAGGATGGTGCTTCCCTTATGTCACATGCCAGTCGCAGGCATTCGTGAGCATGTGGATGAATAATGAAGTAATTATTACACCTCTAAGTATGTTCAAGCCTCGAAGTCTGTGTTACCTGGTTTCCCGCTTGTTTCCTACACAGATAGTCATATAACTCTTGAGTTTCTGCACAGAAAAGTCAACAGATACTGGTGGTATGCTAGTCTTTCTTTGATTGAAAGAGAAAGTTGGGGCAATAATTCTAACAGGGTGGTTTATGCTCCCAATGATGGACCGTTGGGGCATCTTTGCATACCAAACGGCATACCAGTGAAGCCTAACTCTAGTATTTAATCTAGTACATGATTATCCCTGGTTGTAAAGGATCATTTTCCTTCCTTCCTTGACAATCAGAGACATTAGCCAGTTGCTGGCATCCAATGGAAGGAAGGCCAAGTGAGGAATGTGACTTCTACTGTCTTGTCAAGGTGGTGGCACAAGTGATTGAAGAATACAGAAAGCATAGCCTTATTCTCTGTACGTCTCTGTGAAAATATGGTCAGCAGAGGTCTGCCGCCAGCCTGTTGCCCTCATCAACTAGTATATTAAGCATTTGAGTAACCATCCCACATGTTTGTGCATTTGTACGTCCATTACAGGCTCCTTGCAAGCTCTCATCACACCAGGGGCGCTTGTACTTTGGCATGCTCTATTCCACCGTCAGTGATCCCCAAGCAGCTCCCCCTGCCCCGGCACTCTGTTTTTAATCCAAAACAAATGATCTCAGGAAAGAACGGGGTAAAGGTGGGAGGGATGGGATGGTAGACAAAAAATAGGAAGGAATAAAAACAAAAAAAGAGCATTATCACCTTGGCCAAGCATCAGGAGTTTAAAAAAAAAAAAAGGAAAAAGAGAAAGGTAGAAAAGAAGGTCTATGGGCGAATTCATCTTCCCCCCCTGCTACAATCAATCTCTGGCCAAAAGAAATACACAATAACTAGGCAGGAAGAGGCCAAGATTTATGGGTTTGCGACATCTCCACTGACCGGCATCCACCTCACCCCATTCCAGTCCTCTCTTCTCTGCCTCTATCCCTCTCCACATCCCCCTTCCTCTTCCTCTTCAGTACACCCCCTTTCAACAGTTACAATGATGTACTGCCCCCGTCCACTGTTTTACAAGTACATTAGCTTTATTTAATGAGATCAGCAAGTCATTTAACAGATGCATATGGAGTGCAAGGCGAGAGCCGCCCACTTACTCAACTCCTCTTTTATGCTGCAAAGTACACTTTGGATCCCATGTCCTAATGTATGGATACATGAACATGGCCTTTACTTAAGGGAAAAACGGGACCCTGGGAATGTCGGAGTAGCAAGATTTATGTTCTGGTGGGTCGCTGGATGTACGTGCAGTTCAGAAGCAAGAGTTTAGAGTTTTATTGTACATACAGGGTAAATCTATGCAGCAAAGCTATGTTCACAAACACTAATCGCATTGATTTTAATGATTAAGGTGTTTTTTGATGTGTTAAAATGACACTGTGGGTCTGTCCAAAAACCTAGTGAGCTCTTTACATAGACAACATTTTACGTCATCCTACACACTCCTGAGAAGAAGCCTGTTTAAATTCTTAGATACCTTAAAATGCTGCCTACTGAGGTGACTTAATTCTAAGCGATAAACTGACTGAATGACAAGGGTGCATTTGATGCTTCCTTAGCAGTGAAGGCAATCCCAGCATTCAGTGCAGCCGTAATCGTTGTCTAAGTAATCTGCCTTGTAGGTTTGATGTCTTATCAGAATCCTCTCTACTGGGGCAGCTGCCTAGGTAGGCAGCAAGGCAGCTTACTAGGTTTTTAGACAGACCCTGTCATTGTTCTTCACACCAACAAGCTATGAAATTACAATCTGCTGTACCGTGTACAGAGGACCATGCTATGCCACATGTGTTCCTCTACTACTCATGCCGGTCCTTGACCAGAGAGTTTTGCAGCTCTAACAGTCCCCAGATGAAATTCGTGCCTATTTAGTCAAAACATACACATTTGTGAGGTCAGGTACTGACATTGAACCAAAAGACCTGTCTCACAGTTGGTGTTCCAATCCATTCTGTTGCTCAGTGTGGAGCTCTGTGTAGGACACTAGAGTTCCTTCACTCTAGTAGGGGTGGCACAGTGGTTCAGTGGGTATCACAGTTGCCTCACAGCAAGAAGGCCCAAGGTGGAGCAGTCCAGGTGTGTTCTTTGTGGAGTTTGCATGTTTTCCCCATGTCTGTGTGGGTTTCCTCCCAGTCCAAAGACATGCAGTCAGGTTAAATGAAGATATTAAAGATTCCCTAGGTATGAGTGTGTAGTATTAGGTCTTTATACATATAAGCATATGTAAAAAAAAAAAGGAAATAGCCAGGTATGTATCATATAATAATAATAATAATATTAATATTAATAATAATTAAAGATAATAATAATAATAATAAAATAGTAATAATAATAATAATAATAAAATAAAATAATAATAATAACAACAATAATAATAAAAATATTAATAATAATGATAATAATAATTATGATAATAATAATGACCATATTAATAACAATAATAATTATAATAATAATAATAATAATAATAATAATAACAATGATAATAATAACAATAATAATAATGATTATAATAATAATAGTAATAACAATAATAATAATAACAATAATAATAATAAAAATAATAATTATGATGATAATGATAATAATAATAATAATAACAATAGTAATAACAATATTAATAATAATAACAATAATAATAATAATTATTATTATTGTTATAATGATAATAATAATGATGATTGTTAATAATAATAACAATAATAATAATAATAATAATTACAATAACAATAATAAAATAGATTATCAACACGGATAGAGCTTTTAGTTTTGCAGGGCCAAAACTCTAGAACTCTCTACCACTGCAGCACATATCATATATATATCATATTTTATTTATTTAGTTTTCATTTTCAGCTGTTCACTCAATAACTCACTTTCTAAGCAGCTTATCCTAATCAGGGTCAAGGCGGAGGGTGGTGTTGAAGCCTATCCCAGCTCCTACATTACAGTTACAGTATACAGTCTGAGCAATTGAGGGTTAAGGGCTTTGCTCAAGGGCCCAACAGCAGCAACCTGGCAGTGGTGGGGCTTGAACCAGCGACCTTCTGGTTACTAGTCCAGTATCTTAACCACTAATAAGCTAAAGCTTGCCTTTTAAGGGCAATTTTAGTAGCTCCAATTAACCTGACTGCATATCTTTGAACTGTGGGGGGAAATCGGAGCTCCTAGAGGAAACCCATATGGACAAAATCCACAGAGGAAAGGACCCAGACCACTCCACTTGGGAATCGAACCCAGGACCTTCTTGCTGTGAGAATTACCATGATTTATGTTCTGTGGTTGTAAAGAATGTATTATGCATTTCCTTTAGCTAATTATTGGTCAGACTTAGTATCATTAAGAACCCATCACCCATCAATGCTTCATATTTAAGCTGTAATATTGAAGCCAAAGAAAGCCAAGTAGTTTTCTAGCCATGCAACATGTTCAAATTAGGTCCTAAAAAGACTTGATGAACACGCTCGTGGCCAGCGTTCAGGCACTTCCCTTTATAAATACAATCAATCCAGGCCTTTCCGAGATTTGACGTCAAAACAGCAAATTAGAACCAACTTCCCCCTCATTGCATATCCTCCAAAGTTCCTATTAAAATATCAATTGATTGTGCGAAATGAAATTATAACTTTAATTAAAGCCACTCCATACAGAGCCGTGCTGATAATTACCACATCCGAACAAATGAAAATGGCAGAAGTAATATGGATATCCTTATATCATAGTAATTAAGAATTTGCCGGGCCGGTGATATATGTCTTTGTTTTCAGCCTGGAAGCAACCGAGAGCAAGAAGCACATTTATTTTCTCCATGGAGTGAAATATTAAAAATGCTTTACATTACTTTTATGTTTTGTTTTGGTTTGATCAAATAACTGTAGTAATTGTGCTATAATGCAGTGATAAAAAAGACTGGCACTAGCCAAAAAACCACTACATAGCAGGTATTATTTGGGTGGTGGGTCATTCTCAGCACTGCAGTGACCCTCACCCTGACTGTGGTGGTGTGTTAGTGTGTGTTGTGCTGGTATGAGTGGATCAGACACAACAATGCTGATGGAGTTTTTAAACACCTCACTGTCCCTGCTGGACTGAGAATAGTCCACCAACCAAAAACATCCAGCCAACAGCGCCCCATGTGCAACGTCCTGTGACCACTGATGACGGTCTAAAAGATGACCGACTCAAACAGCAGCGACAGATGAGCGATCGTCTCTGACTTTACATCTACAAGGTGGACCAACTAGGTGTGAGTGTCTAATAGAGTGGACAGTGAGTGGACACGGTATTTAAAAACTCCAGCAGTGCTGCTGTGTCTGATCCACTCCTACCAGCACAACACACACTAACACACCACCACCATGTCAGTGTCAGTGCAGTGCTGAGAATCATCCACCACCTAAATAATACCTACTCTGTGGTGGTCCTGACTATTGAAGAACAGCACGAAAGGGGGCTAACAAAGCATGCCGAGAAACAGATGGACTACAGTCAGTAATTGTAGAACTACAAAGTGCAGTCCCAGCATTTAGTGGAGCACAACTTTGCTCACAAAAAAATTACAAATACGCCGGACGAATGTAAATGTAAATAAATTCTTATGCTAGTGGGTTGTGCCACCTCATACCATTGGCTAACTGTGTTAGCTTAGCAAACGAAAACTGCGATGAGGTATTCGCCGCCTAAGTAGTGCGTCTAAATCTATTCAATTTCCTCTGCTTCTTCTCGTTAGGGGTCGCTGGCGGATCATGATCCGCATTATTGATTTGGCACAGCTTTTACACCGGATGCCCTTCCTGACACAACCCTCCCTATTTATCCGGGCTTGGGACCGGCACTACAATGCACTGGTTTGTGCATCTAGCGGCTAGGTACCTATAGGACAATTCAGTGTCTCCAATTAGCTTGGCTGCCTGTTTTTGGACTGTGGGAGGAAACCGGAGCACCCGGGGAAAACCCACGCAGACACTGCACCGAAAGGACCTGGACAGCCCCATCTGGGGATAGAACCCAGGACCTTCTTGCTGTGAGGCGACAGTGCTACCCACTTAGCCACCGCCCAAGTAGTGCGTCTAAATAATCTACCTAGTAAGTTCGATGTCTTATTAGAATCCTCTCTACTTGCCTAGGTAGGCAGTAGGCAGCAAGGCAGCTCACTAGGTTTTCAGACAGACCCATGGTAGTATTAACAAAATATCCTTCCACTCTAAAACTCAGTAGCTGGCGCTCATCCCACACGTGTACATCTGCGAAGACCCTAGAGATCATACCGAGAGCGACCCCTCTTCACCGAGGTAAAAATTCATTTCTCGAGCGCTATATATCAGCGCATATTTGTTTAATGAGCGCCCCAGCGCAAAGATGTATAAAACATGTCAGTCGTCCGCTCGCATCGCGTTCTGGGAACCAGATACCATCACAGACTCTGACCGCTCACTCCGTCTCCACGCCCCGGCTGCTTTATCTCCAGCTTGCTGAGCCCATTATAAATGAGAGGCTAAAGGAGAACAGGGACTGAAAATAATGGACGAGGGGGAAACGGCGCACCCGAGCTCCCCGGCCGCGTTACGGAAAAAAAATAGAAGAATATTCATCTCCAATATATCGGGATAAAGAGCAAACAAGAGCGCATCTCTAGGAGCTAAAAGTAGCCATCACGGTTTAAACTTACGGCTTAATATGCGGCGTTTGCGCTCATACTTTATCTGTTGCGTTTCTGGCTCTGGGTCTCAGCGGGCTGGCTATTTGGCATACTTAACTAACCTGTTTTCTCCACTGGCAGGTCCCTGCTCCCCTTAAGTTATGGAAATGATATGCAAGAAGCGGACATGGAGGTAATTAATTGTAACTTGGAGGATAATGTTGGCCTGTCAGAGATGTCAGCACGTTGTGTAACACTTTTTTTAAGACTAATGTGCTTAAACCGGGAAGATCTGCTAGTGGCCCGTCTTAATTGCCGCGCGGCCTGAATGCTAAATCCGTCCCTTCGTTTTTTTCCCCCTGTTCCTTCTGTATTTTGTGTCACAGAGTTTTCTGTGTTGGTAAACATCTCATATACGGAATTAAATCAGTGAAATGAATTTTAATTAGGAGGATTTCCGATCCAGAGCAGCATGTGGCATCCCATATCAAACATCAGTGGAACGGGTGATCAGGTCTACACTGATCACCCATAACATTAAAAGCACCTCCTTGTTTCTACACTCACTGTAGCACTTTGTAGTTCTACAATTACTGACTGTAGTCCATCTGTTTCTCTGCATGCTTTTTTAACCTGCTTTCACCCTGTTCTTCAATAATCAGGACCCCACAGGACCACAACAGAGCAGGTACTATTTACGTGGTGGATCATTCTCAGCACTGCAGTGACACTGACATGGTGGTGGTGTGTTAGTGTGTGTTGTGTAGACACTCCTACCTAGTTGGTCCACCTTGTAGATGTAAAGTCAGGGACGATCACTCATCTATTGCTGCTGTTTGACTGTTTGGTCATCTTCTAGACCTTCATCAGTGGTCACAGGACGCTGCCCATGGGGCGCTGTTGGCTGGATATTTTTGATTGGTGGACTATTCTCAGTCCAGCAGGGACAGTGAGGTGTTTAAAAACTCCATCAGCATTGCTGTGTCTTATTTACTCATACCAGCACAACACACACTAACACACCACCACCATGTCAGTGTAACTGTAGTGCTGAGAATGACCCACCACCTAAATAATATCTACTCTGTAGTGGTCCTGTGGGGGTCCTGATCATTGAAGAACAGCATGAAAAGGGGGCTAACAAAGTATGTAGAGAAACAGATGGACTACAGTCAGTAATTGTAGAACTAAAAAGTGCTTCTATATGGTACGTGGAGCTGATAAAATGGACAGTGAGTGTAGAAACAAGGAGGTGGTTGATCGATGTACACCTGATCACTGGTTCCATTGTTATGCAATACTCACTGCCAGGTCAGACTGAAGAAGTTACTTGGATGAGTGATGAAACTTGTGTCCAGATGACCTGATTCAGCTTTGTGTATTTGTGCACCTGGATTCATGCATCAAGAGATAAAAGCAGCATGGTCGCAGAGCAAGTAGTGTGGGTGGTGTGTGGCTTTATGATCCTGGAGACTTGGGTTTAAACCTGGCTTCTGGTCACTGTATGGAGTTTGCCTGCCTGCTTCGCTTTCAGTCAACTTCAAGCAGATCTTAATAAGCTCAGAGGAGAGCAGGGTGAATAGAAATAAATGTCATCACCGGTGCTAAAAACTCTGCCCTGTGGGACACTGAATTCCTTTTTTTTTCTCCGACACCTCCTGCCAAAAGCATGTTCGCACCGGTGACACCTCGTCCCCCTTAAACCAGGGTGTGAAAACCCATCTGGATATGTAAATAACGTAGGTGTGTGTGAGGACATGACAGCGCCGCCGCACCTGCTTGAGCGCTACATGGGAGCTAAAAGCTTATTCGGGTCTCCGCTACTGTTACCAACCAGCTGTGGTGGTTTTGTGCTGACACGCGGACCGAGTGAGACATGTACGGGAAGGAAACTGGGAAAACACGGCTACTAGAGTTTTCTACACAGGGAAAGGAAGGCTTGGGGGATAAGTCAGGCTGGGTGCCAGGATTAAGCTAGTCAGGTGCAGAGTCCTGGTGTCAGCAAGGGTATTAAATCTATGTTGGCAAAAATATTTAAATTGTAAATATATATTATTTCATATTTAATAATAAATTATTTTATTTTTATTTATTATATTAAATAAGAAATAAATTAATACAATAATTAATAAAACTAATACAGTATTAGTAATTTAATTATGCATTTTTTTTATAATTTAGTTAAATGTATAAATATATATATATTACTTTAAATTATTACCATTTAAAATGTTATTTATATTTTTATTTATATATTGAAATAAAATATTTAAATAATAAAAATATATTTAAAATATTTAAATATATACTATTTCTTATTTAATAATACATTCTTTTATTTATTATATTAAATAATAAATAAATGAATATAATAATTAATAAAATATGAATACAGTATTAGTAATTTAATTATGCATTTCTTATAATTTAATGAAATATATATATTTACATATATATATATGTAATATTACTTATATATAATATTTACATATATATATTACTTAAAATTATTATTTATTTAATTTCATTTATATTTTATTTATATATTTTATTAAAATATTTAAATATATATTATTTCATATTTAATAATACATTATTTTAATTCTATTAAATAATACATAAATAAATATAATAATTAAGAAAATATTAATACAGTATTAGTAATTTAATTATGCATTTTTTTATAATTTAATTAAATATATATTATTTCCATTTACATTTTTTCATTCATATTTTTTATTTATATATTTAAATATTATTAAATATTAATATTTTTTAAATAATTTTAAATATTTAAATAAATATTATTTCATATTTAATAATAAATTATTTGATTTATTATATTAAATAATACATAAATAAATACAATAATTAATTAAATATTAATACAGTATTAGTAATTTAATTATGTAATTTTTTCCGCTGCTGGGGACCACAGGGTATACTGCTAGGGGGCGCCCAGCCGACTGGTAGCAGAGCTGATATTCGAACTCGGAGAGTTCAGAATCCCAGTGCTGGTGTGCTAGCGGAATATCCTGCTGTGTCACCTGGGTGCCTTGGGTTCAGACAATTTACAATTTCCCTAGCTTTTCCTAGTGACCTATATTAAAGTGGTCAAAGTGGAATTTAGGATTGAACATCATAATCATTCCCAATTAAAATGAATAGGGATATGCTAAGAACTCCCCCAGTTCCTAAAATATCAACCCAAATAAGTATTTAGCAAAGCCTGCATCTAGCCAATAGGTTTTTAAAAGCACAGATAAGAACTATAGGGGAAGATTATAGCTTTTATTTGTCTTATTTTCCCTTTTCATCCTTTTATATAGTAGGACTGGACCTCCTATATCTGCACTAGGCTTAGACTGCATGTTAAGAATAGGTACAACTAAAGCATCCAGAGGTGTGTACAAAAAAGGAGCCTGTAAGTCCCGCATTTCCAAAAGGATGTCACCAGAGAGTCTAGTAACAACCCCCACGAGACGTTCCTGGACCTCATGGAATGCCAAATCCTCATGAAATCCAACCCTGCCAGCGTAATGTTCTCACTTTAATGTCACAATGCCTCCAAGTCATAAGAACTCCTTGTGTTATCCTTATTCCACACATCCCAAAATAACCTCCATTCCATCACGAGCTGTCCAAGCATGACAGAATCCAGTGGCTAACAGCCCAACGGAGACCGAGCTTAGCTTAATTAAGACGGTCTCGCTTGTACTCTCCGTTCTCTTAAATGCTAGTTTGCCCATGCTTGTTTCATGGTGCTGTGACATGAGCTGGATACTTCACTTATATGCTAAGTGATTTAGCACAGATCAAAGCATCCATCACTATCATTTCTAAGGTTTTGTGGTCCTGGTGTGAGGTCCAAAAGTCTTGCCAAGTGCATGGCATCACTATTCCTTACGTCTTCTGCTTGATTTGTTTTAAGCTGGATGATTAGAAGTAAGTTATGACATAAGACAAAATGGTAATTATGACACAGAGATGGGGACTCGGACACGTTTCAAATGACTCACAAAAAAAATTAACTCGTAAACAACAAGAGTCCCTAGTGTCAGCATGTGTTAACATTAGTTATGTGTGACCATTATATACTGTATATATATATATTAATAATTAATATAAATAATTATTATTATTATAAATATTCTGCTCTCTATTAACGCTCCGGCCACCTTAACCCACAACGCACACAATGGGTAAATGTTCCAGCCAGCTTCCGGCGTAGTGATACAGCGTCGCTCCCTACTCCCTACACAGGTTGAAGTTTACTTCATTTGAACATTTCTGTTACCTTTGGATTGGAATCTCACTTAAAACGGTGGAATACCTTACATAGTGCACTTCACAGGAACAACTGGGTTGAATGGAACGCTCCTACAGAATCGGCGCTAATGGTTGAAAGACCGCTTTCTAAACCAATCAGACCTTCTGATTTTAATTTTTAGTAAGAAATGCTGTTATTTGCATTTATTCAGTTTGCGCCACACAGATTATGTGTCAATGAAACGCTCGATCGGCTTTCTAACGAGTTCGTGTTTTACTTCACAACCAGGAAAAGTTTGGAGGTTTTTAATTATAAGGACACATTTACATAAGACGGGATTATATCCCTAATGGAACAACACACGGTTATAAATCTAATAGCATCTGGAAGAACATAAGCTCAGGTAAGCAGCGTTTATGTTTTTTTGTGTTTTTTTTTTGCTGTGTTTTGGATTTTGCCCGCTGTGTCATGATTTATCACGCGCTTCTGTTTTGCGATGAAAACAAAATGTATCAGTTTAAGCTTTTAACTGGTACCTTCTTGTTATAGAAATTACATTTACTTGCACAATGACTAGGAAAGTAAAGGCACTAAGTAAAACGGCAAAATACAGTCGCTAATCTGTTGTTGTTTTTTATCTGAACTTAAATATATTTTGTTTATTTCTACGCTACATTTCCAATATATGTTTTGTGTTTATTATATTGACTCGTGAATTGACTCGGACTCTAGCCTAAAGACTCGTGACTTGACTCGGACTTGTATTTTGTGACTTGTGAACATCTCTGTTATGACATCATAAGTACCCTGACCGAGAGTTTCAAAAAAGGGCTAAGACACACTGGGCACCTCACACCATTGTGGCTATTCAGTAAAATATAAAGAAAGCATTAGGCTGGTGTCTAGGTGTTTCAGATTCTTGTTTCAGTGGCTATTTGTTTGGGATACTATTAGTATTTGTGACACAGGTCATTTGGTTTAAATTTAGTCCCTAGGAAGTAAGCCCCCATGTGTTAAGATGGTGATACCCAGGACCTCAACTTTCTAGTGGACAACAGAGAGCAAACATACATAAATTATTTAAGTTTTTTTGCTCTACTAAAAAATGCAGAGTACAATGTACTCATTTGAGTAAACATTTAAATGTGCTAAAAGATTTAACAAAAAAAAATACTTTTTTATGAGATTAACTTAAAAAAGTTAAGTTAAGGTAATTAAACAGAAAAACGCCCACCATTTACATGTAAGACCGCCTTTTTCAGCTTGCTGTTGGTGAATCAGGCAAAAATTATTTTCTTGTGTTCGGGTAGCCATTTGTTTTAACTTTTGTAACCTGTTGTTGCAAATTACTTTTTACTTTTCATTTAAGGCTTTTTGCAAAAGTAAACTTGTCTTTTGTGAAGTGGAACCTTTGTTAAACTAAAAGGACAAACATTTTCTTACTCATTATGCTATTTTTGAGTAGCATGTACACCAGTGTGAAGGGACTTTTTCATCTTCCGTCCAATTTTGGTAAGTGTTGTACTTTACTTAACAATTTTGTTTAAAATAAATGATCTTAATGTTGACACTAAATAAATATTCAAACAGCGCTGCTTTATTTGCCGTGTTTAGGCTACATGCTAGCATGCTAGCCTTCATACGAAGCAAAGAGTGTGCTGGCTTGCTTTATTTTAATCCTTAAATGAATGGTATTAATGTTGATATTAATACTTCTGTTTCTTTGTTTTGTTTTGTTTTAGAGAGCTGCAGCCAAACATTAAGAAATCAGCTTGCTGTGTGAAACTGAGTACAGGTTCATGGTTACTGTGAAGAGCTGTTTGTGTTTCATCAGAACTTTATATACAGTTTGTACAGTTTTTAAGATGTTTTCTTGACATATTGTATTTTAAGTAAATACTTCTGAAGTGAAATAAAGAAAAATAACTTTATTATTCTGTCTGTTTTTCTATAAACATTTCTCATTGATATTTAAAACGTAATTAACATGAAAACTAAGAAGAAATCAATATTTTTGTCCATTGAGCTCAAGATAATGAGTAGAATTATTGGGAAAAGCAGTTGGTATAACCAAAAAAATAAAGTTTAATCAACTTGCCTTTTAGGTGTAATAACTTAATGTTTTAAGTTATGCTGACTCAAGTTTTCATTATACATTACTTAACTTTTTTAAGGCAACCGGTTTCCTCAAATTTTTTAAGTAGATTGAACTTATCCGGGCTTACAGTGTATAAGTAGGGAGCACTTTTTTTAATAGGCTTCATTTCATCTTATATTAACATAAAGCTGGTAGGCATTGCACAAGAGCTCTTTCTCCACTGAGATCTTAATCTATTGAGTATGAATCGCAACTGTGCTATCATCCTGGCCGAGCTCTTAACAGACTGGAGGAGGGTCAATGGGGTTTCTCAATGCTGCTACAAGTGCTGCAACCTCTGCTGCCTGGTTGAGGAACCTGCACGAGGTGTGATCAATCACCCATAACATATCGTGGCTCTCCATATGCAAAACGGCTCTGTTGTCAGGTGAAAAGAAGTGGCCAACAATTACATGTGATAGTCAATATACAGATTATTGCAAACACTGTAAGAAAACATTAGCATTCTAGTGCCATCCCTGAGTCTTTAGTTTTCTAATACGATTATAAAGCCCTCTTATTTCATCATGACCGACTCCCTTATCACCGTTATAAATAATAGTGACTGGGTTTCTCACTGTAATCAAAATCAGTCCTATATTTTTTTACAAGCTCTCTGCTATCTCTGTCGCTTCTTATATAAAAACAGTGGAATCACTTCAAAACAGGTTACCCAGCGCTTTTACGATTGTCATATAAGGGCAGTCACAGTCGACTAGGGTTATGATATGAAAGGTGCACCGAATGGCCCATTTCATAAGGGGAGATGGAGGAAAAACAGTTCTGGTATCAAACACACAGGGTTAGGCAAAGTGTGATGGACTGGTGACCTGTCAGGGGTGTTTCTTGCATTTCGCCAATAAATAAATAAATTAGACCCACCATGACCAGGATAAAACAGTGCTAAAACAGACAATAAATAATTGTTTTATTTAAATACACAATAAGCATTAACAATGCATTAAAAATATGGAGGGTGTCAATGTTTCAACTTGGACTCACATAGGATCATTTAAAAAAATATATGAATTAATATTATTTATAAAATTAAAATTGAGCCATTTGTGCATTGTTGTACCTATTTTTTTTTTATGTACTTATTTATTTATTAATGTACTTATTTATATATTTAGTTACATATTTAGTTATTTTATTTACTTACTTATGTATTTACTTATTCATTTATTTATTTACTTAATTACTTATTCATTTATTTACATATTTATTTATTTATTTACTTATTTATTTATTTGTTTACTTATTTACTTATTTATGTATTTATTTATTTACTTATTTATTTATTTAATTATTTACTTATTTATGTATTTAATTATTCATTTATTTATTTACTTAATTACTTCATTTATTTACATATTTATTTACTTACTTATTTACTTATTTATTTACTTATTTATATAAATATTTATTTATTATTATTCATTTATTTACTTATTTATTTACTTATTTAATTATTTATTTATTTACTTATTTATGTACTTATTTATTTATTTACATATTTATGTATTTTATTTATTTATTTATTTATTTATTTATTTATTTACTTATATTTACATATTTATTTATTTATTTACTTATATATTTATTTATTTAAAATCTGGTCTTTTTTGAGTACTTATTAAATTAAAAAAAATAAATGCAACACCCATTTAAAAACATACCATCCCCTTCCCAAACTGTTTATTACAACTTTAGCTTTTTCTGTCTTTAGTCTCAGCAGCACTAAATCAGTCACCAATAATCAGTAGCATCTATGGCACAGAAAGCCCGTTTGGGCATAATACTCTCTTGTATGGGCAGTATCCCACTGGTCAGTAAATCTACTCACAAACCTACTTGCTCGATGAATCCAAATACAAACCCACCTCATCAGTGAAGCCACAAATGCACACATGAATGTAAAGCAGGAGGGGAGATCAACATCACTCTGAATATGAGCGACATCACCAATAACGGCATTTGATCTCACACGACTGGTATAATCTGTCAAACAGTAAATGACCATTATGAGCTGGCGCTGTAAGAACCGTGATAACTATGGCTAGCTATGTAGCACCAATACCTTGACGTAGGCTTATGAGAAGCTATTGTTTTTACTGGGTGCTTCAGGCATAGGGCCAACATGATTGTGCCCCACAATGACAATGAATCACGTTTTCTTTTACATCACGTGGATGGCCGGGCGCGTGTGCGTCGCTTACCTGGGGAACACATGGCACCAGGATGCACCATGGGAAGAAGGCAAGCCGGCGGAGGCGGTGTGATGCTTTGGGGATTGTTCTCCTGGGAAACCTTGGGTCCTGCCATCCATGTGGATGTTACTTTGATACGTGCCACCTATCTAAGCATTGTTGCAGACCATGTACCCCCTTTCATGGACACGGTATTCCCTGATGGCTGTGGCCTCTTTCAGCAGGATAATGCGCCCTACCCAGGAAAGAACAGAACACAATCCGTCTTTTCCCTTGACCGTGCTCAGACGTGACATTTCATTGATTTATTACGTCCTTCGCCTCCCCGTACAATCAAAGAAATCCCAACAAAGGAGTCATTATTTGAAATGGTGTCGAACCGTACAGTACGGGTACATCTGTGTTACGGGGTTTTCATTAAATCGAACGCCGTGCGATGAGGGGAGGGGCGAAAAATAATGAATTACGGTCGTACGGACTCTCAGACGGCTGCTGGCTATGATCCAGGCTCACAGGATCGGGTCACGGGGAGGTCAAAGGGTCGTGTTCTCTACAGTACGACAATAATCAGTCTGACCTGACAAATTGATTTTGCATTCGGCGTAGCGTGCTGGGCATGCATTAGCCGGTCGAGTCACTTTTTTTGTGCTCGGAGTAAATGGACAATAAAGCATACAGCAACATGCAATTGCTCTCGGGATAATTAGCTGCTGGTGCTTTGGGTTGGAGGGGTGAAAATAGGAGGGGGTGGTTAGAGAGGCTGGGAAAGACTTTATTAGAGAGGCAGGGGTTGTGCTGTTATGCTTAGAGACCCTCATTCCTTCTATATACCCCCGTTTTACCAATCTATTGGGTGGGCGCTGAGATTGGCGTGCCATCGGTCACACATGAGCGCTTTATCTCATCACATTTAACTCAGGAAGATGATGACCATTGCTTCGTGTATTTAATTTAAGCAAACTGTCCATTTTATCAGCTCCACCTACCATATAGAAGCACTTTGTAGTTCTACAATTACTGACTGTAGTCCATCCGTTTCTCTACATACTTTTTTAGTCTGCTTTCACCCTGTTCTTCAATGGTCAGGACCCCCACAGGACCACAGCAGAGCAGGTATTATTTAGGTGGTGGATAATTCTCAGGACTGCACTGACACTGACATGGTGGTGGTGTGTTAGTGTGTGTTGTGCTGGTATGAGTGGAGTTTTTAAATACCGTGTCCACTCACTGTCCACTCCTACCTAGTTGGTCCACCTTGTATCTTAAAGTCAGAGACGATCGCTCATCTATTGCTGCTGGTTGACTTGGTCATCTGTCCACAGGATGCTGTAGGCTGGATATTTTTGGTTGGTGGACTATTCTCAGTCCAGCAGTGACAGTGAGGTGTTTAAAAACTCCAGCAGCGCTGCTGTGTCTTATACACTCATACCAGCACAACACACATTAACACACCACCACCTTGTCAGTGTCAGTGTCACTGCTGAGAATCATCCACCACCTAAATAATACCTGCTCTGTAGTGGTCCTGTTGGGGTCCCGATTATTGAAGAACAGGGTAAAAGGGGGCTAACAAAGCATGCAGAGAAACAGATGGACTACAGTTAGTAATTGTAGAACTACAAAGTGCTTCTATATGGTAATTGGAGCTGATAAAATGGACAGTGAGTGTAGAAACAAGGAGGTGGTTTTATATATATATATAGGATCGGACCACACGTGCATCGATGAGCCTTGGTCACCCATGACCCTGTCGCCGGTTAACCACTGTTCCTTCCTTGGACCTCTTTTGATAGATACTGACCACTGCAGACCAGGAACACCCCACAAGAGCTGCAGTTCTGGAGATGCTCGGACCCAGTCGTCCAGGCATCACAATTCGGCCCTCGTCAAACTCGCTCAAATCCCTGCAGAAAGTCCAGCAGGGGGACGTCTGCGCCCCAAATGATTGATCGACACAGGAGCTGCTTTTCATTTATACCCCTCACCCCTTTCCTTTGTGAATCGGTTACGTTTAGTAAAAAAATGAATCCAAAAAAGCAAGGGCAAAGAAGAATGGCACAAGATTACAAGCGGATAAGATCATAGATATAAACTGAGCCCTAGAAATGGGGTTGCGAGGTGGTGGTGATACGGGGGGGGGGGGGGGGGGGGGGGTGTCTGTGAGCGTTAACTTATCTAAATGAAAATCAATAGTGTGTGTGCCAGTGTTTTACTACAGAGAAGTGCCCGGAGAACAGGGGACGATGAATAGAGGGATGATCGGGTATTATAACCATAGCTTCAGGCTCAAGTCTGGACGGAGAGGACAGGCTGACCCGTAATTGGCCCCCTGTTTGGTCAGGGTGGAAGCCTTCTTTGGCGCTTTGGTGGCACAGCAGTTGAGTATGCTGGTCCACTACTACCGGGATCCAGGGTTTGAATCCCGGCAATTGTAGTCATGAACGTCTGGTAACCATTGACATTCCAATGAACCCCAAAAAGGGCTTTGCAGACCTTGCATTATGGACAGGGGCGCATTAATGAGCCTTCCCCAAACTGTTGCTTCAAAGTAACATGCATATAATCCTTATTAGGGGTCGCTACTGTGGATCTTGTCTGCACACTAGACACTGTTCTTCCGCTGGACGCTCTTCCCAATGCAATCCTGCTAATTTTTATCCGGGCTTGGGATGAGCACTAAGAGCGCACTGACTGTTTTGACCATCCATCCCTCCCCTACTGGACACCAGGCAATCATGTCTGTGCGGACATCCGAAAGGCCAATAGCCCTTTACACTGCTCCACCAGAGCACTGTTGCCATGTATCCTAATGTCAGGTCAAAATACGAACACAGTGGTACCTTGTAACTCGATTATACATAAGCCTAAGATACATGCAGTTCCACGGGACCATGGAACACATTAACAGGTTTTCCATACATCCTGATGGGGAAAAATACCTTGAAACTCAATGACTTTAAAACTCAACGCCACTCCCAAAAGCAATGAACTGAACAATTAAAACCACCTCCTTGTTCCTACACTCACTGTCCATTTTATCAGCTCCACTTACCATATAGAAGCACTTTGTAGTTCTACAATTACTGACTGTAGTCCATCTGTTTCTCTGCATGCTTTGTTACCCCCTTTCATGCTGTTCTTCAATGGTCAGGACCCCCACAGGACCACTACAGAGTAGGTATTATTTAGGTGGTGGATGATTCTCAGCACTGCGGTGACACTGACATGGTGGTGGTGTGTTAGTGTGCATTGTGCTGGTATGAGTGGATCAGACACAGCAGTGCACTGTCACTGCTGGACTGAGAATAGTCCACCAACCAAAAATATCCAGTGAACAGCGCCCCATGGGCAGCATCCTGTGACCAATGATGAAGGTCTAGAAGATGACCAACTCAAACAGCAGCAATAGATGAGCGATCGTCTCTGACTTTACGTCTACAAGGTGGACCAACTAGGTAGGAGTGTCTAATAGAGTGGACAGTGAGTGGACATGGTATTTAAAATCTCCAGCAGATCAATGTCTGATCCACTCATACCAGTCAGTGTCACTGCAGTGCTGAGAATGATCCACCACATAAATAATACCTACTCTGCAGTGGTCCTGTGGGGGTTCTAACCATTGAAGAACAGGGTGAAATTAGGCTAAAAAAGTATGTAGAGAAACAGATGGACTACAGTCAGTAATTGTAAAACAACAAAGTGCTTCTATATGGTAAGTGGAGCTGATAAAATGGAAAGTGTAGAAACAAGGAGGTGGTTTTAATGTTATGGCTGATCGGTGTATATATAGGTTACAGCAAGCTTTGACATACAGTAACTAAGCACTAGACCTTGCAAAAATTAAGCATAAAACACAGAGGAAAAAGGCGAGAACCAAGCGAGCCTCCCGGCAAAATAAAGCCTATCACTCATGTAAACAGAGAGACGTGCGCCAGCTAGCGGACAATTACTGAACTACTCATCTTGGTACACTTCTCACGGGAATTAGACACACACATTAATCAGAGTGTCTAATATCAAGATGCTATACTGCTTCAAGAGATCAGTAGCGTTCCATAGCTACACCATTCAAGATGTTCCTTTCTCAAAGGGAAATTCTATTTCTACAGTGTATCACAAAAGTGAGTACACCCCTCACATTTCTGCAGATATTTAAGTATATCTTTTCATGGGACAACACTGACAAAATGACACTTTGACACAATGAAAAGTAGTCTGTGTGCAGCTTATATAACAGTGTAAATTTATTCTTCCCTCAAAATAACTCAATATACAGCCATTAATGTCTAAACCACCGGCAACAAAAGTGAGTACACCCCTTAGTGAAAGTTCCTGAAGTGTCAATATTTTGTGTGGCCACCATTATTTCCCAGAACTGCCTTAACTCTCCTGGGCATGGAGTTTACCAGAGCTTCACAGGTTGCCACTGGAATGCTTTTCCACTCCTCCATGACGACATCACGGAGCTGGCGGATATTCGAGACTTTGCGCTCCTCCACCTTCCGCTTGAGGATGCCCCAAAGATGTTCTATTGGGTTTAGGTCTGGAGACATGCTTGGCCAGTCCATCACCTTTACCCTCAGCCTCTTCAATAAAGCAGTGGTCGTCTTAGAGGTGTGTTTGGGGTCATTATCATGCTGGAACACTGCCCTGCGACCCAGTTTCCGGAGGAAGGGGATCATGCTCGGCTTTAGTATTTCACAGTACATATTGGAGTTCATGTGTCCCTCAATGAAATGTAACTCCCCAACACCTGCTGCACTCATGCAGCCCCAGACCATGGCATTCCCACCACCATGCTTGACTGTAAGCATGACACACTTATCTTTGTACTCCTCACCTGATTGCCGCCACACATGCTTGAGACCATCTGAACCAAACAAATTAATCTTGGTCTCATCAGACCATAGGACATGGTTCCAGTAATCCATGTCCTTTGTTGACATGTCTTCAGCAAACTGTTTGCGGGCTTTCTTGAGTAGAGACTTCAGAAGAGGCTTCCTTCTGGGGTGACAGCCATGCAGACCAATTTGATGTGTGCGGCGTATGGTCTGAGCACTGACAGGCTGACCCCCCACCTTTTCAATCTCTGCAGCAATGCTGACAGCACTCCTGCGCCTATCTTTCAAAGACAGCAGTTTGATGTGACGCTGAGCATGTGCACTCAGCTTCTTTGGACGACCAACGCGAGGTCTGTTCTGAGTGGACCCTGCTCTTTTAAAACGCTGGATGATCTTGGCCACTGTGCTGCAGCTCAGTTTCAGGGTGTTGGCAATCTTCTTGTAGCCTTGGCCATCTTCATGTAGCACAACAATTCGTCTTTTAAGATCCTCAGAGAGTTCTTTGCCATGAGGTGCCATGTTGGAACTTTCAGTGACCAGTATGAGAGAGTGTGAGAGCTGTACTACTAAATTGAACACACCTGCTCCCTATGCACACCTGAGACCTAGTAACACTAACGAGTCACATGACATTTTGGAGGGAAAATGACAAGCAGTGCTCAATTTGGACATTTAGGGGTGTAGTCTCTTAGGGGTGTACTCACTTTTGTTGCTGGTAGTTTAGACATTAATGGCTGTATATTGAGTTATTTTGAGGGAAGAATAAATTTACACTGTTACATAAGCTGCACACAGACTACTTTTCATTGTGTCAAAGTGTCATTTTGTCAGTGTTGTCCCATGAAAAGATATACTTAAATATCTGCAGAAATGTGAGGGGTGTACTCACTTTTGTGATACACTGTATATCTGCTATATCTATATTTACATTTCTTAAAGCATATTGTAGTTTCGTCCTAGTATTCGTCCTAGTTGAAAGGTGCGTAGATTTAAAAGGACGTTTGCTCCAGCCCGTGTGTTCAATTATGAGGATGATCCTTCAGCCTTTATTGCACTTTGAATAATTTTTTTATGCCCGTGTTCCTGAGACACACCAATAACCGGGTTAACATCTGCGAGAAATGTATAGATTTGCTGGTCCTGTGCGTTTTGATCGTATGCCACCGACTCCTGGTTGAGAAATGGCAGAAACGCCAGGGTACTCGGTTATACGATCTGTATTAACTTAGTGCTCTGATCTTGTGCAGGTCTGATATATGTACTTATTTGAATACATACTATATATACTCAGCTGTAGTGCAATAAAACACACATTATGAAGTAAATTCAAAAACGTCATATAAATAGCAAGTGTTGGTTGGTTGAATGGCCTTAGTGGCATTCACAAACCTAGACTTTTTTTTAGAAACTGTTTAGGAAAGGTTCCTTCCTGTTCCAGCATGACTGCACCCCTGTGTACAAAACAAGACATGAAGAAGAGCTTGATTAAAACATCAGTCCTACAGAACAGCTTTGGAATGAACCGGAATATCAATTGAAGCGTTCTTGACCAACATCAGTGCCCAGGCATACAAAAGCTCTTTTGACTGAATGGGCAGAAATTCCTACAGACAAAATCAAAGAATGTCCAACAAGCTCATGGTCAGGTGTTCACATACTTTTGACAATTTAGTGTATTGAAGATCTTGATAAATTCCTTCACTTAAAGATGATTATAATGAACCCGGACCAATCAGCTGATCTGTGTTTATATATTATTTGTCTGTCACAATCAAAGATTGGAAGGGATTTGAATATTTCTCCCTCTACAGTGCATAATATCATTAAACAATTCAAGGAATCAGGAGGAATTTCAGTGCGTAAAGGCCAAGGGCGCAAGCTCAAGCTGAACGCCTGTGACCTTCCATACCTCAGACGGCACTGCATCAAGAACCGCCACTCAACAATAGCTTACATGCACAAATGCCACTTAAAACTTTACTGTGCAAAAAAGAATCCTTATGTTAACCATGTCCAGAAGCGGCGTCGACTTCTTTGGGCTCATAGGCATCTAGGATGGACCATCACACAGTGGAAACGTGTATTGTGGACAGATGAATCAGCATTACAGGTCTTTTTTTGGGGACAAATGGACACCATATCAAGAACAAGTCCAAATGCCAGGGTTTGTCATGGTATGGCACTGTGTCAGTGCCCTTGGTACAGGTCATTTACACTTCTGTGATGGCAGCATTAATGCAGAAAAGTACATCAATATCTTAGAGCAACATGTGCTGCCTGCCTTCAAGACGTTGTCTTTTTCAGGGACGTCCATGCATTTTGCTGCACACATTACAAAGGCGTGGCTGCGGAAGAACAGGGTACGGGTACTGGACCGGCCTGCCTGCAGTCCTGACCTGTCCCCAATAGAGAATGTGTGGAGAATTGTTTCTGAATAGTTCTATTCACCAGTTTAGCTATTCTTACAAAAAGAGGAAATTTCTCCATCGCAGAGGCAGCCAGGCAGAGGACAGGAGCTATGACCATGCTAATAAATCAGACCCAAGCCTCTGGTGGCTAATGGCCTTAGGGAAGAACTGCACCGAGAGGAAGAAAGGCCGAGACACTGTGAATAATGTTTTCTTTCTTTCTTTCTCACATCCGCACTAAGTGACTAAAGCGAATCCGTCCTCTATCGCTGCACTGTCCGTCACTCTGTGCCCCTCATGTTACCAAACAAATGAGAGGTGCCCTGAACCCTCACAGCAGGGGGAAAACAGCGCAAACTGCCCATTGTCGGCTTCGTAGCCAGGTGATTTGGAACACAGCCTCAGGACATGAGACAGAACATAAAGGGGTGGTGCACCAGCAAAAAAAATAATCATCCCAGAGTCCAACCAACTTTAAGCTTTGTATGTAAATGCTTTATATGTTCTAAATGAGATATATTGGGGTAATTTGCTCATTTGAATTTTATATTGCTATTTTATTGTGATTATAATTATCATTTATAAATAATGAGATTTTCAGAAAAGGACGAGGGCTGTTTTACACAGTGAAAAATTAAATTTAAAAAAATGTGAGAAAATATTATAATATATAATGTATTAAAATAAATATTAAAATAAATAATAAAAACAACAATAATGAAATCATTGGTGATTTTAATGGTAGTAAAAGAAATATTTATTATTGATATTTAAAAAATAAGAATAATTGTGTCATGTTATTATTATTATTATTATTATTATTATTAATAATAATAATAATATTTGAAATGTATTAAAATGTATTAAAATGTAAATAAAAAAAGTTTACTTAAAGTAAATAAGATAATTTATTTTAATAAAATTAATTGTATTTTAATTAATAAATAAATTAAAATAAATATATGATATCAATATAATAAATAATAACAATAATGTAATTGTTGTTAATTATTATTATTATTTTTTTATTATTATTATTATTATTATTATTATTATTTATTATTATTATTATTATTTGCAATAAGGGTTTTAACTTTAAGGAAATAAGATAATTTATTTTAATAACTTAGTAAAAAATTAATAACATTTATTTATAAATAAATTCAAATAAAATATATGATATCAATATAATAAACAATAACAATTAATGAAATTGTTGGTCATTTTTATGATAGTAATAGAAATATTTATTATTGGTATTAAAAATGTATAATTATTATTATTATTATTTGCGATAAAGAATAATATAGTGCAAAAAAAATGTTTACTTTAAGAAAAGTATATCAAATATATGATATTAATAAAATAACAATATTAAAATTATTGGTCATTTTAAAGGTAGTATTAGAAATATTTATTATTGCTATTAAAAATTAATAATTGTAATTGTACCAGTTATTATTATTATTATTATTATTATTATTATTATTATTATTTGCAATACAGTAAAATTGCAGTGCAATTAAAGTTTTTATGTTAAGAAAAGTAGATAATTTATTTTAATAAGTTACTAAATAATAAACAATTTATTATTTATTTTTTATTATTATTATTATTATTATTATTATTATTATTAATAATAATAAATTATTAATAATATGTTTCCCCATTTAAAATTAATTACTTTTCAATACTTTTCTTTATTACCATTCTTTATTGTGTTATGGTAACGAAATAATACATATTTTATTTAATTAAAAAAAGCAAAACTGACAGCTGTTCTTTCTGTGTTAAAAAAAAAAAACCTGAATGATTTATTCTTTAAATTAATTTGCCGCGGCATATTTACTGTTAATCGTTTATGGATCCGCTGAATGAAGGACGCGGATCTATACAAGAGCGGACGTCAGACAGCCAGAGTTTCTGCATACGGAGTAATTCAATATCAAATCGCCTAAAGCCTGTTTGAACCTGAGGGGGGAGAAATAACGAGTCGCTACATTTAACTACATTTTGGGTGGACGGGTGGACGGGTGCTAATCATATAAATAAATCGCTGTTATAGAGTGACTGGTGGAAACGTTGACTTTGACGGTGAGGGGTGTGGATTGTACTGGAGGTCCTGAGTTTGTTTCATTGCTGTGCTCTATCTTAAGTGACTTTATTTAAGTACAGGTGATATCTTTCCCCCCCTGAAAGCAATGCAGTAGCGCCAGCAAAAGTGTGTAAGAGGAAAAAGAGAGAGAGAGGAAGGAGAAGCATTAGCCACATATCCAGCTCTAGCTCCAGGAGCCCAGAGGAGGCGTTCAGTAATCCCGCCGATGATGTGTACCGTCCGTTTGAAGGCAGGCAGCCCCACAAATACCCGCCAAGCCCGGCCATCCATTTTTATTGTATTTGGGCTGCAGTGGTGTATTTCCTGCCTCCTCTTAGCACCACACACACAGCGCACTCGAAAACAAAAATCCATACTATCGATCGGCCGGTGTCACCACAATTATTCTTTTGAAACAGCCATTGAAAACAAATTACATCTGCACTGCGTTTTCATCCGATTGCTCCGGGTGAGCAATGCTCACTCCCCCACTATTCCTCTCTCGATCCCTTCCTCCAGAGCTCCTGCCCCTAGCGTTAACAACAGCAGTGGGGCAGTTCTGCCTGAAGGGGTGTGTTTTGTTACGCCACATGAGAGGGGTTAAAGCTAAAAGGTGTTTAAGAGGAACGGGTTTAAATTTGCAGCGCGGCCCCTGCAGTGATGTAACGTTAAAACAGATACTCGTGGGTGGCTGATTTGGGGTAAAAGAACGTTTAGGGGCAGTTTGAATTGAGATAAATAATTATTAATAATAATAATAATAATAATAATAATAATAATAATAATAATAATAATAATAATAATAATAATAATAATAATAATAATAATAATAATAATAATAATAATAATAATAATAATAAATAATAATAATAAAAAAAAAAAATAATAATAATAATAATAATAATAAATAATAATAATAATAATAATAATAATAATAATAATAATAATAATAATAATAATAATTAATAATAATAATAATAATAAATAATAAATAATTAATAATAAATAATAAATAATAATATTATTATTTAGAATTATTTATGTACTAAATACAATAATAATAACAATAACAAAAATAATAGTATTAATCAATAACAATAATAAAAAATATTATTATTATTATTATTATTATTATTATTTAGTATTATTTATTTATAATAATAATAATAATGATAATATTAACTATTATTTAATTATTATTATTATTTTATTATTAAATTGCTAAATATAATAATAATAATAATAAATATTATTGTTATTATTATTTATTTATTTACTAAAGTATAAAATAATAAGAATACTATTGTTATTATTATTATTATATTTTTAGTAGTAGTATTTTTATTTTATTTATTTATTTATTTTATTTATTTATTTATTTTTTTACAAAAGTTTTCTGTAGTTCATTACTGTAAAGTATTGTAAGGTTTATTCCTAATTTGACTAACATTAATAGTGCTAAATTAAAAAAATAAAATTAAAATAATAATAAAAATAATAATTAGCATTAATAAACCAACATCATTTAAATTTTATTAATTAAAAATTTTTTATTACAAAATGTTATTAATAATTTATTTTTAATTATTGCTGACTAATATTTTAATCAGTTATGTTTGGTCCAATTACACATTCATTCATTGTCTGTTTTCCCACCATTTTATCCTGGTCAGGGTCTTTGTGGGTCTTATTCATTGTGCAAAAGATAAGAAACACCCAGGCAGGTCGCCAGTCCATACACACACACACAATAACAATAACAATAACAATAACAATAACAATAACAATAATAATAATAATAATAATAATAGCAGTAATAATAATAATAATAACAACAACTACAAAACAACAACAATAATAACAATAATAATAATAACATTGTGGAAAAAAAAGAAAAGAAAAATTAGGGGGGAAAATTTTTGACTTTTTGGCCAAGATATAAAAAGAACAATGCTTACTCCTCCACCCCCCCTCCCCTCTTATTTTAGTCCTTTCCCTTAGAACCCCTGCACCGCTTCATCTGGGAGAGGTTAAGATTAACAGAAACCTACCAAGAAGAAAGGCTTGAATTTGCAGCATAGCTGCAGCGTGTGTGTGTGTGTGTGTGTGTGTGTGTGTGTGTGTGTGTGTGTGTGTGTTTCAGTGCAGTAAGGTACTAAAGCAGTAATTACCTGCCTGGTTTCCTCTTTCTCTTATTAGAAAATATATCAGAGCTGCATCAAACATGCTGAGAACACTAATTGAATTAGCTCTACACCACTTCCTTTCTTTTCTCTTGTAGAAGACCAAGCCCACCAGGGTACTGGGTATTTGTGTGTGTGTGTGTGTGTGTGTGTGTGTGTGTGTGTGTGTACTGTGCTGTACTGTACCCTGATCTCAAAAAGTATGTTGATAAATGGAAAGTCCTTATAACAGAAGGATTTGAATCTGGAGACTAAGAAAGTCACATCAGGTCGGACGGTACAGCTGGAGATCCTGGGATACCCCCCGATGCCATGCTGATCTCATGCCGCTGTGGCATGGTTACCAAACGGGAAGCCGAGAGGCTCTGCCAGCGGTCCTCCTAAACTACCCGAGAACTTCGCCTTTGACGTGTCGCATGAGTGCGCCTGGGGCTGTAGGGGTAACTTCACCCTTGTCCAATTAATAACAAGGTTCAATTTCACCACAGGGGGCATATCATTCCTTGTCAAAATGCATTGGTATTTTTATGAATTCATGATGCCAATCAAACCTGGAAGTTCTTGCCAGTTCTTGCACAGAACCACTGATCTTTCTCTTTTTGTTCTTTTCTCTTTCTTTCTTTTCTCTTTTCTTTCTTTCTTTTTCTTTCTTTTCTTTCTTTCTTTGTCTCTTTCTATCTGTTCACTTTCTTTTCTTTATTTCTTTTTCTTTTTCCTTTCTTTTCTCTTTCTTTTTTTCTCTCTTTTTTCCCTCTATGTATTTTTTTCTCTTTCTATCTGTTCTCTTTTTCTTCTTTTCTTAAGTTCTTTTTTCTGTCTTTTTCTCCTTCTGTCTGTTCTCTTCTTTCATTTCTTTAATTATTTTTCTCTTTTCTTTTCTTTAGTTCTATCTTTATTTTTTGCTTTCTATCTGTTCTCTTTCTTTATTTTTTCTTTTTCTCTTTCTGTTTTCTTTCTTTCTTTTTCTTTCTTTCTTTTTCATTCTTTTCTTTTCTTTCTTTCATTTTTCTTTTTCTTTTTCTCTTTCTATCTGTTCTCTTTTTCATTCTTTCATTTCTTTAGTTCTTTTTCTCTTTTATTTTCTTTAGTTCTATCTTTATTTTTTGCTTTCTATCTGTTCTCTTTCATTTTTTTTTTCTTTAGTTATTTCTTTCTTTTTTCTTTCTTTATTTCCTCTTTATTTATATATTTTTCTTTTTCTATCTATTCTCTTTCTTTCTTTTTCTTTCTTTTCTTTTCTTTACTTTGGTTCTTTATTTCTTTTTTCTTTCTTTATTTCTTTTTCTCTTTCTGTCTTCTCTTTTTCTTTATTTTCTTTAGTTCTTTCTTTCTTTTGATCTTTCTATCTGTTCTCTTTCTTTCTTTCCTTCAGTTCTTTCTTTGTTTTCTTTAGTTTTTTTTTCTTTTTTCCTTTTATTTTCTCTTTCTTTATTTCCTTTTTATTTATGTATTTCTTTTCTCTTTCTGTTCTCTTTTTCTTTCTTCATTTCCTCTTCCTTTCTTTCTTTTTTTCTTTCTTTCTTTCTTTCTTTCTTTACCAGCTTATGCATTCAAATGTGTCCCTGATTTTTAGAATCTCATTCTTTCTTTTTTTTTAGTTCTTTCTTTTTCTATCTTGCTTGTTTCTTTTTTCTTCTTGTTTTTTTCTGTTTTTCCTTTTCTTCTTCTTTCTTTTTTTTTATTTTTTTATTACAAGCTTATGCATTATCTCTTTATTTCTTTATTTCCTTTTTCCTTCCTTCCTGCCTGTCTGTCTATAGCTCCTGTAGATAGAGATGGGATCTGGTACACATCCCAGTTTTACATTTTACAGCCCTTCTTGCTGCAGGCCTCAAATTTATATCCGAGCATGTGACCAGCACTGAGAGCGCACTGAAAAGTGCACCTACCAATTGGCTAGGCTGTTTCGGCCATCCACCCCTCCTTCAGTCGTTAGCCAGGAATGTCTTTGCAGATGTCTGACAGGCCACTATTGCTGGACGGGCCACCCGAGCGCCCAATGTAACAACCTGATATGGAAATCCTACCTACATAACATGATAATCCAAATAGTCAGATTATATATCACTGCTTAAGTCCTCTTCTACAGCAAACTGGACCTTTTTTTTTTTTAAAGCCTCGTCCCACGCCGCTCTCGCCTAGCTCTCAATTTTCTGAGCCACAGTCCAGAGAGCAGAGAAAGCCAAAACGGACGGCGCTCCACTGCGTCCGATAATTAATCGCGGCTCACCCCGGCTGAGCTTGGCACCCGAGTCGCGGGTTGGAGGCTGAATCCCTTTGTTAAGCTTTGACCACACAAGTCACCACGCCGACCCGGCCTCCCTTTCTCCTGCAGCAAGGGAAACGCCAACTTCGGAGTATTAAGAAAACCAATAGCCTTGTTGACATGAACATGGGAGCCTAACCCCCGCAGCCTCCTTGTATGAGGCATTGATTTTTCTGTCTGGGTGCTGCGCTAGAGCCATTCATTCACCATGGGCAGCGCGGGCCTGGCCAAATCTTCCAGGTCCTGCTTCTCCCGTTTCGTCAGATTTAAACCCCACTCAGTGCAGCACACACACACACACACACACACACACACACACACACACACACACAATACAGAGGTGGTAGTACACATGTATGCACAGTTCTGCCCAGATGATTGGTGTTGGGCTGGTTTTAGATGGGCAGGAGCTTAGGGATGAAAGGCTGTTGGGGGAATATGGCTGACCTTTATGACCCTGGGGTCACATAGGGCTTATTTTCTCCAGTGGAGGCTCTGTAGGTAACATAACACTCCCACTCAGTTGTGCTTACACAGCTAAATAAATTCAATTATTACTTAAGAGGCTTTTTTCATCCATCAGAAGGGGGTTTGTTCTAGCCTGTTCTTTTTTTAGAACATATGTTACATATGTTATATTAAGAGGAATGAATACATTTACTATGTAACTATAGTATAACACCTCAAAAAGTTGCAATATGAATAGTAACATTATGACCACCTTCCTAATATTGTGTTCGTTCATGTATCAGACTTGTTTGTCCAGCACATCTCACAGATGCTTGATTGGATTGAGATCTGGGGAATTTGGAGGCCAGGTCAACACCTCAAACTCGTTGTTGTGCTCCTCAAACCATTCCTGAACCATTCTGCTGAAAGAGGCCACAGCCATGACAGGGTATATATGGTCTGCAACAATGATTAGGTAGGTGGGACGTGTCAAAGTAACATCCACATGGATGGCAGGACCCAAGGTTTCCAAGCAGAACATTGCCTAAAGCATCACACTGCCTCTGCCGAGTTGCCTTCTTCCCATAGTGCATCCTGGTGCCATGTGTTCCCCAGGTAAGTGACTCACACGCACCCGTGCATCCACATGATGTCAAAGTAAACGCAATTCATCAGACCAGGGCCACCTTCTTCCATTGCTCTGTGGTCCAGTTCTAATGCTCACGTGCCCATTGTTGGCGCTTCCGGCAGTGGACAGGGGTCAGCATGGGCACCCTGACTGGTCTGCGACTATGCAGCCCCATACGCAACAACCTTTCTATCAGAACCAGCATTAACTTCTTCAGCAATTTGAGCTACAGGAGCTCGTCTGTTGGATCGGACCACACGGGCCAGCCTTCGCTCCCCACTGCATCAACAAGCCTTGGCCACACATGACCCTGTCGTCGGTTTACCACTGTTCCTTCCTTGGACCACTTTGGATAGATACTGACCATTGCAGACCGGGAACACCTCACAAGAGCTGCAGTTTTGGAGATGCTCTGACCCAGTCGTCTTCCGTTAGGCTTCCCGACTACCGACTTCCGAACTATGGTGCTAAATCCAGACTGTAAGCGTCCGTCAGTCCCTCAGACACGACTCCTCCGACATGCACCGTTCCCAACCAAAATATAATATATTAATGAGCAGAAACCTTTGGAAGATCCCTTGCTCGTAGGTTGGTAGGTAGGTACTTTATTAGTCCTGAAGGAAATTAAGGAAGGGTGCGTTATACCAATGCAACCCATTGTTTGCAGTGCCAGGTCATCCCTCAAGCATACAAAATTTATACCACTAGTGTGAATAAAAGTAAGCTCTATATCCACAGGATACACAAAACACACTAAATACACACCAAAATGTGTAGAACAGACAAGAATAAGGTACAACACGGAGCTACTGAGTAGGTAACCACTCGCTGCGGCAGCTGCTGAAAAGAAAAGAATGGCATGGGCAGGTAAATGCTTTTAATTATGTAATGGTGTATAAAGGGCAACAATTTGAATTAGGCTATAAGGCCAAACATACTGTATTTATAGATAGTTACAGATAGTTTGTAATACACTTTGCTTGTCTATAAAGCCATTATTGTACTCGTTTCATGTGGAGGAAGTCCAGCAACCTGTCAAGAGCCCTGAAGTCCCAAAAAGTTGGGCCGGCTGAAGCTAAAGCTCATAGTTTTGGAATGGGACGTCCAACAAGAGTGTATTTGTTCTCAAATTTTTCTAATAAGATTAATGAAGCATATGACACCTTAGTCCGGTTAAAAAATTCACAGTGTTGGATAAGGACGCAGGACACAGGCTTGAAAAAGAAATCAAATAAAATCTTCCCAGAATTTAGCGTCACCCTTCAAAGCCGGGCGCTGAATTAAATCGCACGAATTGTTAACATTCATCTCTTCCATTCAGAGCAAAAAGCTCCTTGTTTTAATAACAGGACCGAAGTAGTTAATATCACTAAATAAATAATGCATGGAATCGCTGGAACGGTCTCGGTCGTTTTTCTTGCCGCGTGGCGTACGACAGCGGCGGGTTTGCCAGCATTAAAGAGATCTGGAGTGAGCGGCGTGCACCGGGGCCCTAGGCCACCCATTTGAATACTAATCTCCTTTCGATCATATCAAACGCATCCAATTCATTTATTCAAATCAAAAAGCCCTAAACTGGCAAAATAAAATATCGCCCGGGTCTCTTTTTTCCGTTCCTATGACCCCGAATCAGAAAAAGTTGGGACAGCATGGAAAATTTTTTACATTTACTTTTATTTTATTGCAGACAGGATGAACCTGAGAAATTTTATTCCTGCATTTCAGACCTGCAACACATTCCAAAAAAACTTGGGATGGTAAAGCATTTACCACTTTGTAATGTTGCTTTTATTTTATCCCGTTCTCCCGTTCTATTAGGGACAGGTCAGGACTGCAGGCGGGCCAGTCCAGTACCCGTACCCTCTTCTTCCACAGCCATGCCTTTGTAATGTGTGCAGCATGTGGTTTGGCATGGACGTCCCTGGAAAAGATGACGTCTTGAAGGCAGCACATGTTGCTCCATGATCTCAATGTACTTTATTGCATTAATGCTGCCATCACAGAAGTGTAAATGACCTTTGCCAAGGGCACTGATACACCCCCATACCATGCCAGACCCTGGCTTTCGGACTTGTTCCTGAAAAGTCTGGATCCCCGTTCATGGCTGTACTGGCTTGTCGCACCAGCGTGGCTTGCATGCATCGCTGCTGTTGAGAGCTAAGCCGTCGGCAGTGTATTCTGCCAGCGGGGGCACCCAAGGCGGACAGGTCTCAACTGAGGTGCAAGCCTAAACGTACAGCCCAACGTCGGCAGCAGGACGTTCCGTGATGGAGGCAGATGCGCCCCTAGGTCGGAAGGCACTCAACAAGCTACTGGGGAAGAGCCGATGGTCGTCTTGAGTAGGATCAATGCTTATGATGCGCCAGGATCAAAGCCACAAGGTCGTCTTGGTGCTGATGTCGCTTGGTCGAAAGGGAAGATCAAAAGCTGTAGAGATATCATCAGAATCGGAACTCGGTACTATTTTTCCAAAAAAGACCTGGAATGCTGATTCATCTGACCACAATACACGTTTGCACTGTGTGATGGTCCATCCTAGATGCCTCCGAGCCCAAAGAAGTTTTTGATACTTACCTTTAACTAACGTCTACTTACTTCTAACATACTGTCTTATTTTTAAAAACTTACTTTTAATTACTTTTACTTAGTTAATTACTTTTATGTACTTATTTTATTATTTGCTTTTTTTTTATTTCATTTGACTTTTATTTGCTTCTTACTTTTATTTATTTTTACTTATTTTATTGTAATAACTTTAAAACTCACTTTTACTTAATTACGTCTACCTTCCTCTTACGAATGCCTCAGTTACTTTTACTTACTTTGTTATTTTTTTACATACTTCTTACTTCTTACTACTTACAGTGGGGCCAAAAAGTATTTAGTCAGCCACTGATTGTGCAAGTTCTCCTACTTAGAAAGATGAGAGAGGTCTGTAATTTTCATCATAGGTACACTTCAACTATGAGAGACAAAATGAGAAAAAAAAATCCAGGAAATCACATTGTAGGATTTTTAAAGAATTTATTTGTAAATTATGGTGAAAAATAAGTATTTGGTCAATAACAAAAGTTCAACTCAATACTTTGTAACATAACCTTTGTTGGCAATGACAGAGGTCAAACGTTTCCTGTAAGTCTTCACCAGGTTTGCACACACTGTAGCTGGTATTTTGGCCCATTCCTCCATGCAGATCTCCTCTAGAGCAGTGATGTTTTGGGGCTGTCACTGGGCAACACGGACTGCACAAATTTTCTATGGGGTCGAGGTCTGGAGACTGACTAGGCCACTCCAGGACCTTGAAATGCTTTTTATGGAGCCACTCCTTCGTTGCCCGAGCGGTGTGTTTGGGGATCACTGTCATGCTGGAAGACCCAGCCACGTTCCATCTTTAATGCTCTCACTGATGGAAGGAGGTTTTGGCTTAAAATCTCATGATACATGGCCCCGTTCATTCTTCCCTTAACACGGATCAGTCGTCCTGTCCCCTTTGCAGAAAAACAGCCCCAAAGCATGATGTTTCCACCCCCATGCTTCACAGTAGGTATGATGTTCTTGGGTTCTTCTTCTTCCTCCAAACACGACGAGTTGAGTTTTTACCGAAAAGTTCCATTTTGGTTTCATCTGACCACATGATATTCTCCCAATCCTCTTCTGGATCATCCATATGCTCTCTGACAAACTTCAGACGTCTTGGCCATGGTTAAGTTTTGAGTCTGACTGTTTGAGGCTGTGGACAGGTGTCTTTTATACAGATAACAAGGTCAAACAGGTGCCATTAATACAGGTAACGAGTGGAGGACAGAAGAGCTTCTTAAAGAAGAAGTTACAGGTCTGTGAGAGCCAGAAATCTTGCTTGTTTGTTATTGACCAAATACTTATTTTCCACCATAATTTACGAATAAATTCTTTAAAAATCCTACAATGTGATTTCCTGGATTTTTTTTTCTCATTTTGTCTCTCATAGTTGAAGTGTACCTATGATGAAGACCTCTCTCATCTTTCTAAGTAGGAGAACCTGCACAATCAGTGGCTGAACTAAATACTTTTTGACCCCACTGTACTTCTTACTTTTACTTAGTTCATTTTTTTATGTACTTCTTACTCCCTTATTGTATTTAATGTAACTTTTACCTACTTCTTACTTATACTTAATTTTACTTACTTTAGACTTGTACACTTTTACGTTGACTTAATTTTACTTTACTTACTTCTACCTTACTTCCACTTGCTTACTTATTTCCTACTTCTTACATGCAGTCTTACTTGTACTTACTAGTTTACGTCCTACTTGCTTACTTACTTCCACTTACATATAAAATCAATCGACCACAATACACATTTCCACTGTGTGACGGTCCATCCTGGATGCCTCCGAGCCCAGGGAAGTCGACGTCGCTTCTGAACATGGTTAACATGAGGCTTCTTTTTTGCACAGTAATGTTTTAAGTGGCATTTGTGCATGTAACTCTGTATTGTAGTGCTTGACAAAGGTTTGCCAAAGTAATCCCTCACCCATGTGGTTATATCAGATATTGTTGAGTGGCTGTTCTTGATGCAGTGCCGTCTGAGGGATCGATTCCTCCCGTTTCCTTGAATGGTTTAATGATATTATGCACTGTAGAGGGAGAAATATAAAAAAAATCCCTTCCAATCTTTCTTTAAGGTACATCCTCTGATCATATTTGCTCATCAAAGACTCAGCCTTTCCTGGATGCTGCTTTTGTACCAAACCATGATTACAATCACCTGTTCGGAATCACATCATTATTTAGTATTGTCACCTCATTACTAGCCCTAAATTGGAATGTGTTGCAGGCAAAGTTAATGTAAGGAACACAGCATGTCCCAACTTGTTCTGATTTGGGGTTGTAAAAAACCGACGTTATTATTCGGACCGTCATAAGCGAGCAATCGTAATCGACAAGATCTGGATGAGATATGATGCAATAAGAGAAGAGAATACCGTATATTAAATAGAGAAAAAAATAAGAACCCGGGCTTGATTACCAGACGAACATTACAGAGAGGCATGATATTAGAACAACACAATTATAGCTCCTTTCCCCGGGACAAGCTCCCAGGGTTTGTAATGCGTTAGTGAGCCTTGGCTAACGAAGGAGAAAATAAATAAATAAATAAATAAATAAATAAGCGCGGTGGATTTTTAAAGCACCAGTTGTACCCAATATCATTAAAAATTTATTCAACTTTTCCCTCAACATGACAAGTGTTTGGTGGCTGAGAAGACGCGCCGTGAGCTGAGAAAACAAGAATCTTGTTTTTCTTTCTCTTGATTTGTGCCGGTATGGGATTCTTTATTTATTTATTTATTCTTTTTTTTTTTCGCATACTCGCCGTCTCTGCCCACATCCCGGTACGAGTTTTTCCCGTATCAATCTCTCTGTACCCATCTCCATCTCTCATTTTTTCTCCCCTCTCTTGCAGCAGCTGAAAGATGTAGCCATTACAGAGCGACAGCTTGACACACAATGACCTGTCAGCGCATTCATCTCTCCGGGTTTTATCCGAGCGCGGGGCCAAAAAAAAAAACTGAGCTGAAAATAAGCAAGTTGTTTCAATGCCCCTGGAATGAGATCAAACGCTGGCTGGCATCAGCCGTGCCTCGTTGTCTGATTTAAAGACCGTCTGTCTAAGAGGTGATTAGACCCGGGCGGTGCTTAAGAACCTATAGGCGCTCTCGGGTCGTGCGAGTCGCCCAGTGTGCACCCACCTTTATTAGGTATCTGCTACAGGTATCTGGCATTTGCACCCACCATAGGTACAATATTAATCAATTCTGTGGGTATACAATTACTGACTGTATACCAAAGATGGGGTCTTGAGTAACGTTTCAAATGACTCTGACTCGACTCATGACTCGAATATGAAAATATGGTCCCTACTGAGTGCCCTCGTGTTCCCTAGACACCGATCACGTGATCTCGTCTATGAGACCTCAAGCAGGTTAAACTGATTCATTCGGACGCCCTGTGACATCATCACGTACATGACAGCGTCTTGTTACCGAAATTTCTAAGCGTTTGAGCGTTTCTTTACTTTCTAAACTATCAAAATAAATGAAGCTCGGCCGTCTATCATATTGTGATGTCATCTGGGAATGAACCTGACTCGGACTCAAGCCTAAAGACTCATGACTTGACTCTGACACTAGCCTTAAGACTCCTGACTTTACTCGGACTCTAGACTAAAGACTCGTGACTGGACTCGGACTCTAGTCTAAAGACTCGTGACTTGACTCGGACTCTAGCCTAAAGACTCGTGACTTGACACGGACTCTAGCCTAAAGACTCGTGACTTGACTCTGACTAGTCTAAAGACTCGTGACTTGACTCGGACTCTAGTCTAAAAACTCGTGACTTGACTCGGACTCTAGCCTAAAGACTCGCGACTTGACTCGGACTCTAGTCTAAAGACTTGTGACTTGACTGACTCTAGCCCTAAAGACTCGTGACTTGACTCAGACTCTAGTCTAAAGACTCGTGACTTGACTCGGACTCTAGCCTAAAGACTCGTGACTTGACTCGGACTCCAGCCTAAAGACTCGTGACTTGACTCTGACTAGTCTAAAGACTCGTGACTTGACTCGGACTCTAGCCTAAAGACTCGTGACTTGACTCTGACTCCAGTCTAAAGACTCGTGATTTGACTCGAACTCTAGTCTAAAGACTTGTGACTTGACTCTGACTCTAGCCCTAAAGACTCGTGACTTGACTCGGACTCTAGTCTAAAGACTCGTGACTTGACTCAGACTCTAGTATAAAGACTTGTGACTTGACTCAAACTCTAGCCTAAAGACTCGTGACTTGACTCAGAATCTAGTCTAAAGACTCGTGACTTGACTCGAACTCTAGCCTAAAGACTCGTGACTTGACTCGAACTCTAGTCTAAAGACTTGTGACTTGACTCAAACTCTAGCCTAAAGACTCGTGACTTGACTCAGAATCTAGTCTAAAGACTCGTGACTTGACTCGAACTCTAGCCTAAAGACTCGTGACTTGACTCGAACTCTAGTCTAAAGACTTGTGACTTGACTCAAACTCTAGCCTAAAAACTTGTGACTTGACTCAGACTCTAGTCTAAAGACTCGTGACTTGACTCTGACTCTAGCCTAAAGGTTTGTGACTTGACTCAGACTCTAGTCTAAAGACTCGTGACTTGACTCTGACTCTAGCCTAAAGGCTTGTGACTTGACTGACTCTAGCCTAAAGACTCGTGACTTGACTCGAACTCTAGCCTAAAGACTCGTGACTTGACTCAGACTCTAGCCTAAAAACTCGTGACTTGACTCAGACTCTAGCCTAAAAACTCGTGACTTGACTCGGACTCTAGCCTAAAGACTCACGACTTGACTCTGACTCTAGCCTAAAGACTCGCGACTTGACTCGGACTTTAGCCTAAAGACTCGCGACTTGACTCGGACTCTAGCCTAAAGACTTGCGACTTGACTCGGACTCTAGTCTAAAGACACGCGACTCATATTTTGTGACTTGTGAACATCTCTGCTTCCAATTAAGATCAATCGGGTGCTCAGGTTCGAATCTCAGAGGTGCTGATCACCCGGCCGGACGTCTACACAGACATGATGGGCAATGCCTGACAGAGAGATGTGCCCGAAGCCAGGTGATGAACTGGCACCCTTTACTGGGTGTTCCTGTGTACAAAGCAAGATCCAATGGTTGGTTGGATGAGTTTGATGTCAAGACATTTCATTGGCTGATGCAGAACCCTGACCTCATGTTGACTGTGATCCAGGTCTTCTTGTCCAAGATCAGTGCCTGACGCGCCATGCAGGAGGTTGGAACAATAGAGGATGCTCCGGACAGGGCAATATGGGCACGAATGATCCACTGTGGCGACCCCTAATGGGAGGATAAGCCACTGCACAAGAAGACGACACTCCAAAGTCTCCCACTACAGTGGGTTGCTCTATATTTTATAATAGCCATGGTTTGCCAAGCTCATGGTCAGATGTCCACTTTTGTACCTTCCAGATTGACCCCTTATTAGTACACACAATGCTTTAACTAAAGGATCATTTTATATATATATATATACACACACACACACACACGCACACACAGGGAGTGTATTACATGAGAGATAAAAAAAAACCTACACATCCTCACGTCCACACTCACATGGACACACACAGGCGTGGGTTCAGATGGCCAGTGATCTGATGCCCTCGCGCTGCTTTATTGAGTCTAGTGGCGAGTTGATTTTCGGCTCTGGTTTGGTCATCACTCAACGCCCACACAATGTCAACTGAGTGTCTGGGTCTCATCTCTGGCCACCTCCATGCTTACTGTGTGTGTGTGTGTGTGTGTGTGTGTGTACTGTTCTATCACGTCAGCTACTGCACAAGTGTGTACAAAGTCATGCTGTCCACATAAACACTGACCATGATTGCTTATCATAGCCTCGCAGTATCCACCCACCGCTTCAGATTTAGCTTACCAAGCTAACAGGGTTAGCCTGAGGCTATACAAACCAATGTGATGAATCTACACAAAGCGCTGGCATGTCAGCTAACATCTCCATTGTCACTGCCCATCGTTGGTGCTTTTGGCGATGGACAGGGGTCAGCATGGGCACCCTGACTGGTCTGCTGCTATCCAGCCCCATACACGACAAACTGTGAGGCACTGTGTTTTCTGACACCTTTCTATCAGAACCAGCATTAACTTATTCAGCATCAATGAGCCTTGGCCGCCCATGACCCTGTCGCCGGTTTACCACTGTTCCTTTCTTGGACGACTTTTCATAGATACTGACCACTGCTGACCGGGAACACCCCACAAGAGCTGCAGTTTTGGAGATGCTCTGACCCAGTCTGCTTCTAACACATCAACTTTGAGGATAAAATGTTCACTTGCTGTTATAACAGGTGCCGTGATGAAGACCACCTGTCAGTGGTCATAATGTTACGCCTGGTCAGTATATATCTATCTATCTATCCATCCATCCATCCATCCATCCATCCATATATATACCCATCAGCCATAACATTAAAACTGTCTCCTTATTTCCAAACACACTGTCCATTTTATCAGCTCCACTCACCACATAGAAGCACTTTGTAGTTCTTACAATTACTGACTGTAGTCCATCTGTTTCTCTGCATGCTTTGTTAGCCCCCATTCATGCTGTTCCTCAATGGTCAGGACCCCCACAGAGTAGTGATTATTTGGGTGGTGGGTCATTCTCAGCACTGCAGTGTGACTGACATGGTGGTGGTGTGTTAGTGTGTGTTGTGCTGGTATGAGTAGATCAGACCTTACTGTCCCTGCTGGACTGAGAATAGTCCACCAACCAAAAATATCCAGCCAACAGCGCCCCATAGGCAGCGTCCTGTGACCACTGATGAAGGTCTAGAAGATGACCGACTCAAACAGCAGCAATAGATGAGCGATCGTCTCTGACTTTACATTTACAAGGTGGACCAACTAGGTAGGAGTGTCTAATAGAGTGGACAGTGAGTGGACACGGTATTTAAAAACTTCACTCATACCAGCACAACACACACTAACACACCACCACCATGTCAGTGTCAGTGCAGTGCAGATCCACCACCCAAATAATACCTGCTCTGTGGGGGTCCTGACCATTGAAGAACAGCATGAAAGGGGGCTATGGACGTGTGTAGAAATAAGGAGGTGGTTTTAATGTTATGGCCGATCAGTGTATATATATATTTTTTTCCTGCTAACTGTGAGGCTTTTTCATATGTCCCTCAAATTACCCTCACATTAAATGAATTAAAAGGGCAACACGTGTAGAAAAAAAAAGTCATGATTGAACGTTTTTAGCTGAGAAATTATGAAAATGACAGACTGAGCCACAGTCAGTGCAGCTACATTTCAATTAACCTCGCCCTCCGAGTTCTCAGCTTTGACGTGAGCTTGATGGTTTGATGCATGACACTGCCGGCTTTTTTTTCCCCCCGCTTTCTTATTTTATTCTTACTGTAAATCACGTCTTTGATCTTTATGTCTGTGCTCTTTATTTCCAACCAGCTAAGTTCAGACATTACAGCTTTGAGTCACTTCAACTAAAGTGTTGCGTGATCAAGTGCGTATTCATTCATTCATTCATCTATTTTACCACCGCTTTATGTTATTCAGGGTCGCGGTGGCAAAGGCAAACACACTCAAACCTACACTATATTGCCGAAAGTATTCGCTCGTCTGCCTTCACACGCATATGAACTTGAGTGACGTCCCATTCTTAATTCATAGGGTTTGATATGACTCTTCTGGGAAGGCTTTCCACAAGGTTTAGGAGTGTGTTTATGGGAATTTTTGACCATTCTTCTAGAAGCGAATTTGTGAGGTCAGACACCGATGTTGGACGAGAAGGCCTGGCTCGCAGTCTCCGCTCTAATTCATCCCAAAGGTGTTCTATTGGGTTGAGGTCAGGACTCTGTTCAGGCCAGCCAAGTTCTTCCACACCAAACTGGCTCATCCACGTCTTTATGGAGCTTGCTTTGTGCACTGGTGCGCAGTCATGTTGGAACAGGAAGGGGCCATCCCCAAACTGTTCCCACAAAGTTGGGAGCATGAAATTGTCCAAAATTCCTTTTCACTGGAACTAAGGGGCTGAGCCCAACTCCTGAAAAACATTCCCGCACCATAATCCCCCCTCCACCAAACTTTACACTTGGCACAATGCAGTCAGACAAGTACCGTTCTCCTGGCATCCGCCAAACCCAGACTCGTCCATCAGATTGCCAGACGGAGAAGCGTGATCCGTCACTCCGTCAGAGAACACATCTGCACTGCTCTAGAGTCCAGTGACGGCGTGCTTCACACCACCGCATCTGACGCTCTGCGTTGCGCTCGGATGGAGCTGCTCGGCCATGGAAACCCATTCCATGAAGCTCTCTACGCACTGTTCTTGAGCTAATCTGAAGGCCACATGAAGTCTGCTTTGTCATTGTGGTCTACCACTTTGTGGCTGAGTTGCTGTTGTTTCCAATCGCTTCCACTTTGTTATAATAGCACTGACAGTCGACGGTGGGATATTTAGTAGTAAGGAAATTTCACAACGGGACTTGTTGCACAGGTGGCATCCTATCACGTTACCACGCTGGAATTCACTAAGCTCCTGAGAGCGACCCATTCTTTCACTAATGTTTGTAGAAGCAGTCTGCCTAGTGCCTAGGTGCTTGGTTTTATACACCTGTGGCCATGGAAGTGATTGGAACACCTGGCAATATAGTGTATATAGACACACCTTGAGCAAATTTTGTATCTCCAGTTAACCTGACTGCACGTCTTTGGACTGTGGGAGGAAACCGGAGCACCCGGAGGAAACCCACACAGACACGGAGAGAACATGCAAACTCCACACCGAAAGGACCCAGACAGCCCCACTTGGGAATCAAACCCAGGACCTTCTTGCTGTGAGGCGACAGCGCTACCCACCGAGCCACAACATGGAAGTCATTAAGTAACACACAAAATTGAATGATAGAATGAATAGAGGCTACAGGTTGAATGTAAACCTAGAACCAGAGCTGGGATCTCGAACACATCATATCGAATCTCAGCTCCGCCTGCCGGCTAAGGCCGTGCGACCACGCGGACAACGATCGGCCTGTTGTTCAGATATGGGTGGGATTAAGCCGGATATGTGACTGGTGCAATTACGACCTCTGCTGGCTGATTGATGGCGCCTGCACAGAGATGAGAAAAGAGTGCAGTCAGGGTGTGTCTCTCCGTACACAACGCTGAGCTGCACTGCACTCATCAAAAAAAGCGTAGGTGATGAGATGCATACGGCATGCCGCCAACGTGTCGGAGGGGGCGTGGGTAAGCTTCGTTCTCCTTAATCAGAGCGGGGATCGGCATTGGTGGAGAGGAAGGATGACGCAATCGGGCAATTGGACGCGCCAAAAATGGAAGAAAAAGGTGAAAATGCATAAAGAAAATATTAAAGAAAATATTTGAAAAAAAAACACACGCCCGTGTTTTGACTCCCCCCCCCCCCCCCCCCCCCCCTGCGTCCACATGATTGGTTGAGAGTTTTCCAAACTTAGTTACCCAAGCAGTGTTTTTACCTGCTTTAGACTTCTACATCTTGGACATTTTGACTAACCGATTGCTAACTGAATTGCCGTAGGATTGCTAGGACCGCCTCCCAATTTACCCAATTGTGTTACGCTTCCTCTCTACTGGAGCTGACCCCCGCCCCGATTGAGGAGAGCGAGACGCCCCCTCAGACACATCTTTTAACCTGCACGAGACGAGTTCAGGTGCGGATCAGCTTTGTGTACGGAGAGCCACACCCTGATCAGCATCATTCCTCGACTCTGTGCAGACGCCAGAGTCATCAACCAGCACGCAGAGGTCGTAATTCGCTCATCCTACCCTATGAACAACAGCCAATCGTTGTTCATGCGGCCGCCCAGCCCAGCCGATATGATGTATTCGAAATCCCAGCTCTGGTGTGCTAGCGTATGTTACTGCTTTAGTTAAAACTCAATTAAATTCATGTGTAAAAGGTGCAAAGCCAAAATTTTACATGATTTTAATAACCCAGGTTTGCTATCCCGTCCTCTTATATCTGAATTTAAAACCTCACGTTCCCGTCCTCGCTCGCTCTGTTCTACGAGTCAAATAACGCTTTGTATTTTTGTCCAGTCCAGCTTTCTAATTACTGCGCATGGTCGATCTGACATAGGTTTGACGGGAAGCTTAATTCGGTTTTTAGTGGGCAGACGGACGGAGCTCTCCTTCAGAGGGACCGCCTCGTCAAAATTTCTGAGGGCCCTGTCAGCGTGAAAAGAACATGACCTTTAAGTTGTATCAGCATGTTTGCTGGTGCATACAGGGGAGTAGAAAAGGTTCTACCATGTCGCGATGACAGTATATATATATATATATATATATTTTTATATATTTATATATGAAACGGGACCACACGGCGAGACGTACGCCTTTGATATACGAGCGCAAGTTAATGTAGTTCACTAAGTGTGTGAATGCAACAGACTACTGCCTTTATTTGTGATATACATACACAGATCAGCCATAACATTAAAACCACCTCCTTGTTTCTACACACACTGTCCATTTTATCAGCTCCACTTACCATATAGAAGCACTTTGTAGTTCTACAATTACTGACTGTAGTCCATCTGTTTCTCTGCATACTGTTTAACCTCCTTTTACTCTGTTCTTCAACGGTCAGGACCCCCAAAGGACTACCACAGAGCAGGTATTATTGGGTGGTGTGTGTTGTGCCAATATGAGTGGATCAGAAACAGCAGCACTGCTGGACTGAGAATAGTCCACTAACCAAAAATATCCAGACAACAGCGCCCCGTGGGCAGCGTCCTGTGACCACTGATGAAGGTCTAGAAGATGACCGACTCAAACAGCAGCAATAGATGAGCGAAAGTGTCTGACTTTACATCTACAAGGTGGACCAACTAGGTAGGAGTGTCTAATAGAGTGGACAGTGAGTGTACACGGTATTTAAAAACTCCAGCAGCGCTGCTGTGTCTGATCCACTCATACCAGCACAACACACACTAACACACCACCAACATGTCAGCGTCACGGCAGTACTGAGAATGATCCACCACCCAAATAATGCCTGCTCTGTGGTGGTCCTGTAGGGGTCCTGACCATTGAAGAACAGAGTAAAACGAGGTTAGAAAGCATGCAGTGAAACAGATGGACTACAGTCAGTAATTGTAGAACTACAAGGTGCTTCTATATGGTACGTGTAGCTGATTAAATGTGTCCACTCACTGTCCACTCTATTAGACACTCTTACCTAGTTGGTCCACCTTGTAGATGTAAAGTCAGAGGCAGAGTTTGAGTTGGTCATCTTCTAGACCCACGGGACGCTGTTGGCTGGATATTTTAGGTTGGTGGACTATTCTCAGTTTCTCTGCTGTGTCTGATCCACTCATTTCAGTGTCACTGCAGTGCTGAGAATGATCAACCACCCAAATAATACCTGCTCTGTGGTGGTCCTGACCATTGAAGAACAGGGTAAAAGATGGACTACAGTTAGTAATTGTAGAACTACAAAGTGCTTCTATATGGTAAGTGGAGCTGGTAACAAGTAAAACAACTGAATTAATTGGACACACTTGTTAGCAATGTGTGTTGGTGGAACTTCTCCATGTGACCACTGTGTGTGTGTAGATCTTTCTAGATTTGACCACAGGTCAGACCGCTTTACCCTCCACTTCTGAAAGGATTGGCGCTAGGAGCCTTTGGCACGTCGATGTCTGAGGCACAAAGGTCATTGATTCCCGGTCTCCTCTTTCCTCTTAACAATTCGCCGGACTGTTTTTTTGGCATTTGCCGGGCACACACACACGCCAGCTTTCCCCGACATGCCGACCTTGACAGCGAATTGGATAAATAAACCTTCAATTTAGTTCCTGACTTCTTCTCCGCTTCCCTTAGCGAGGCAGCGCGTCCCGCCGGGGGCCTTCACCTATCCGCTCAGCAACAGCGCTCAGTCTGCCCTCGGCCCGGTGACAAACGCGGGCTCGCTCTGGCGCTAACAGCCCTCTCCTGCAACCGTCAAAGTCAATCCGCCGCTCGCTAACAATTTAATGCCAATTCTGTCTTTCGACCACCGCGCGCATACCCGCTCGTTCGCTAGACCTGTCCCGGGAGGTTACAGGACTGAGCGCATCACTCCATAACAGGTAATGACATGGCATTTAATGGTACTGTCTACAGTCATCCAGGGTCTGGAGACGGGTAATTCACAGGGGCAGGGACACAGATAAACATGGCATGGGGCAGCAGCGCCAACATCGTAGCTGTCTCTCACAAGCACAGACAACACGCGCCATGTCAAATATTATCCCACGGTCAGATTAATTCATTAATAAAACCTGGGGCTGAAGTAGAAACTAGCTGTTAGCATTTATTAACTTAGAAACTAGCTGCTGTTAGGAGTTGTTAGTATGTATTAACTTAGAAACTAGATGTTATTAGGTGTCGTTAGTATTTATTAACTTAGAAACTAGCTGTTATTAAGTGTTGTTAGTATTTATTAACTTAGAAACTAGCTGTAATTAAGTGTTGTTAGTATTTATTAACTTAGAAACTAGCTGTTATTAAGTGTTGTTAGTATGTATTAACTTAGAAACTAGCTGCTGTTAGGAGTTGTTAGTATGTATTAACTTAGAAACTAGCTGTTATTAGGTGTTGTTAGTATCTATTAACTTAGAAACTAGCTGTTATTAAGTGTTGTTAGCATTCATTAAGTTAAAAACTGGTTGTTATTAAATGTTAATATTCATTAGTCAGTACTGTTGTCAGCATTTATTAACTTAAAATCTACATGTTATGTTTTGTTAGCATAATTAAACTTAGAAACTGGCTGTTAGGTGTTGTTAGCATTTATCAACTTAGAAACTACCTGTTATTAGGTGTTAGAATTTATTAACTTAGAAACTAGCTGTTATTAGGTGTTGTTAGCATTCATCAACTTAGAAACTAGCTGTTATTTGGTGTTGTTAGCATTCATTAACTTAGAAACTAGCTGTTATTAAGTGTTGTTAGTATTCATCAACTTAGAAATTAGGTGTTATTAGGTGTTGTTAGCATTTATTAACTTAGAAACTACCTGTTATTAGGCGTTAGAATTTATTAACTTAGAAACTACCTGTTATTAGGTGTTGTTAGCATTCATCAACTTAGAAACTAGCTGTTATTAGGTGTTGTTAGCATTCATCAACTTAGAAACTACCTGTTATTAGGTGTTGTTAGCGTTCATCAACTTAGAAACTACCTGTTATTAGGTGTTGTTAGTATTCATCAACTTAGAAACTACCTGTTATTAGGTGTTGTTAGCATTCATTAAGTTAAAAACTAGCTGTTGTTAGGTTTTATTAGCATTCATTAACTTAGAAACTAGCTGCTGTTAGGAGTTGTTAGTATTTAATTTAAAACTAGCTGTTAGCATTTATTAATCTAAATGCTAACAATGCCTAACACCAGCTAGTTTCTAAGTTCATGAATACTAACAACATCTAATAACAGGTAGTTTCTAAGTTGATGAATACTAACAACATCTAATAACAGGTAGTTTCTAAGTTGATGAATACTAACAACACCTAATAACAGGTAGTTTCTAAGTTAATGAATACTAACAACACCTAATAACAGGTAGTTTCTAAGTTAATGAATGCTAACAACACCTTATAACAGGTAGTTTCTAAGTTAATGAATACGAACAACACCTAATAACAGGTAGTTTCTAAGTGAATGAATACTAACAACACCTAATAACAGGTAGTTTCTAAGTTAATGAATACGAACAACACCTAATAACAGGTAGTTTCTAAGTGAATGAATACTAACAACACCTAATAACAGGTAGTTTCTAAGTTAATGAATGCTAACAACACCTAATAACAAGTAGTTTCTAAGTTAATGAATGCTAACAACACCTTACAACAGGTAGTTTCTAAGTTAATGAATACGAACAACACCTAATAACAGGTAGTTTCTAAGTGAATGAATATAACAACACCTAATAACAGCTAGTTTCTAAGTTGATGAATACTAACAACACCTAATAACAGGTAGTTTCTAAGTTGATGAATACTAACAACACCTAATAACAGGTAGTTTCTAAGTGAATGAAAACTAACAACACCTAATAACAGGTAGTTTCTAAGTTGATGAATGCTAACATCACCTAATAACAGGTAGTTTCTAAGTGAATGAATACTAACAACACCTAATAACAGGTAGTTTCTAAGTTGATGAATACTAACAACACCTAATAACAGGTAGTTTCTAAGTTGATGAATACTAACAACACCTAATAACCGGTAGTTTCTAAGTTGATGAATGCTAACAACACCTAATAACAGCTAGTTTCTAAGTTAATGAATACTAACAACACCTAATAACAGGTAGTTTCTAAGTTGATGAATGCTAACAACACCTAATAACAGCTAGTTTCTAAGTTAATGAATACTAACAACACCTAATAACAGGTAGTTTCCAAGTTGATTAATGCTAACAACACCTAATAACAGGTAATTTCTAAGTTAATGAATACTAACAACACCTAATAACAGGTAGTTTCTAAGTTGATGAATGCTAACAACACCTAATAACAGGTAGTTTCTAAGTTGATGAATGCTAACAACACCTAATAACAGGTAGTTTCTAAGTTGATGAATGCTAACAACACCTAATAACAGGTAGTTTCTAAGTTGATGAATGCTAACAACACCTAATAACAAGTAGTTTCTAAGTTAATGAATACGAACACCACCTAATAACAGGTAGTTTCTTGGACCTTTCATACTTTCTCATTTGTTTGGCTCCTGAAATCCCACTGGCACAACAACTGTTCACTTTTGTTTGGTATCTTGGTGCATTTAGCACTCGCACCCTCTCTGGTTGCCGTTGCCATAAGCCGTTAGCGAACGACACAAGCAAATGATCAAACTCTCAGCTCTGTTAGCCGTGTCCATCATTCTACGCTATATGCTTCTGTTCTAGCTTTGTATGTGTCACCGTTACTGTCTCTCTCAGACAGTGTGAAGCACTGGAAGAAATTACAGCTCTCTCTTTTCTCATAAGACACTCTACAAGTATGCAGTGTGCAATTAACAATCAAACCGGGAGGAGCTGAGATAAATCCCATTTAATGCTAGATGCAGTCATTTTTACAGCTCTCGATAGCTCTGTTCGGAACTGAACGTCTCTCTGTTTCCTCTCTGCACTTACAGGGTAGCACAGATATGATATCAAAACCTTTCGCTAACGATACACATGTATCATTATTACAAATAATATTTATGACTAAATAAATGTGGACTCTGAAAACACTCCTTAGTCCTTCTACAACTTTAAAGATATATAGATAGATATATATATATACATTATATTGCCAAAAGTATTCACTCACCCATCTAAATAATTGAATTCAGGTGTTCCTGAAGCACCTAGGCATGCAGACTGCTTCTACAAACATTAGTGAAAGAATGGGTCGCTCTCAGGAGCTCAGTGAATTCCAGCATGGTACCGTGATAGGATGCCACCTGTGCAACAAGTCCCGTCGAGAAATTTTCTCGCTACTAAATATTCCACAGTCAACTGTCAGTGGTATTATAATGAAGTGTTAGGCCACGTAAAATGACAGAGCGGGGTCAGCGGATGCTGAGGCGCATAGCGCGCAGAGGTCACCAACGTTCTGCAGAGTCGATCGCTACAGACCTCCAAACTTCACGTGTCCTTCAGATTAGCTCAAGAACAGTGCGTAGAGAGCTTCATGGAATGGGTCTCCAAGGCCGAGCAGCCGCATCCAAGCCTTACATCACCAAGCGCAACGCAAAGCGTCGGATGCAGTGGTGTAAAGCACGCCACCACCGGACTCTAGAGCAGACGTGTTCTCTGGAGTTTGTCAAGCACTACAATACAGAGTTACATGCACAAACGCTACTTAAACTTTTACTATGCAAAAAAAGAAGCCTCATGTTAACCATGTGCAGAAGCGGCGTCGACTTCTCTGGACTCGGAGGCATCTAGGATGGACCATCACACAGTGGAAACGTGTATTGTGGTCAGACAAATCAGCATTCCAGGTCTTTTTTGGGAAAAATGGATGCCGTGTGGTCCGGACCAAAGATGAAAGAAAAGGACCATCAAGACTGTTATCAGGAACAAGTCTAAAAACCAGGGTCTGTCATAGTATGGTGCTGTGTCAGTGCCCTTGGTAAAGGTAATTTACACTTCTGTGATGGCAGCATTAATGCAGAAAAGTACATTGAGATCTTAGAGCAACATGTGCTGCCTTCAAGACGTCATCTTTTTCCAGGCATGGGTGTGGAAGAAGAGGGTACAGGTACTGGACTGGCCCGCCTGCGGTCCTGACCTGTCCCCAATAGAGAATGTGTGGAGTACTGTTGCATGTCTTAAGACGTGTTTGCAGGAGGAATGGGACAAAATAAAAGCTGAAACACTAAATCACTTGGTATCCTCGGTGCCAAAAGGAATGGCAACATTACAAAGTGGTAAATGCTTTACTGTCCCAGCTTTTTTTGGAATGTGTTTTAGCCCTGAAATGCAGGAATGGATGTTTATTAATAAATGAAATAAAAGTCAAAGTAAATATAAGAAACTCTGGGGTTTTTTTTTTATTATTATTATTTGCATTTCCCATATTGTCCCAACTTTTTCTGATTTGGGGTTGTAGAATTAGATAGAAACACCATTCAAAATTGTGAGAGTAAAAAAAAGGCCGAGCGATATATCTCCTTCCCATGTGCCACCGTTAAGCCTGAGGCAGCAGGTGATTGGCTGTTTGCGCACAAGCTGACCGGACAGAATCACTGTTATGACGGCAAATCAAATCAGCCCTGAGGTCAACCAGAGGTCTGTAGCATTAGTTTGTAGCCATAACATTAAAACCACCTCCTTGTTTCTACACTCACTGTCCATTTCATCAGCTCCACTTACCCTATGGAAGCACTTTGTAGTTCTACAATTACTGACTGTAGTCCATCTGTTTCTCTGCATGCTTTCTTAGCCCCCTTTTATGCTGTTCTTTAACGGTCAGGACCCCCACAGGACCTCCACAGAGCAGGTATTATTTAGGTAGTGGATCATTCTCAGCACTGCAGTGACACTGACATGGTGGTGGTGTGTTAGTGTGTGTTGTGCTGGTATGAGTGGATCAGACACAGCAATGCTGAGGGAGTTTTTAAACACCTTAATGTCACTGCTGGACTGAGAAAAGTCCACCAACCAAAAATATCCAGCCAACAGCGCCCCGTGGGCAGCGTCCTGTGACCGCAGCAATAGATGAGCGGTCGTCTCTGACTTTACATCTACAAGGTGGACCAAGTAGGTAGGAGTGTCTAATAGAGTTTTTAAAAACTCCACTCATACCTACATAACACACACTAACACACCATCACCATGTAAATCAGTGTCACTGCAGTGCTGAGAATGATCCACCACCTAAATAATACCTACTCTGTGATGGTCCTGTGGGGGCTAAAACGTATGTAGAGAAACAGATGGACTACAGTCAGTAATTGTAGAACTAAGGTAAGTGGAGCTGATAAAATGGACAGTGAGTGTAGAAACAAGGAGGTGGTTTTAATGTTATGGCTGACTCTCACTATCGGGACCTCTTAATATAATAATAATAATTAAATAAATAAATTAACATGATGGAGCAGATATGTTCCATTCCAAAATTAGGTAGGGACTGGAGGTATAGAACAAATGTTTTAGTTTTCTCATTTAGCTTTGGCAGCATTTTAATACAACATTAACACCCTAAACCTCTGCAGTAATTATCTTAAGTCAAAAGTTTGCACATATTTGTATGCAGGTGAAGTGAATAACACTGATTATCTCTTCATCACGGCACCTGTTAGTGGGTGGGATATATCAAGGGCCAAACTGTGATGGCTAGACGACTGGCTCGGAGCATCTCCAAAACTGCACCTCTTGTGGGGTGTTCTCAGTCTGCAGTGCTCAGTATCTATCAAAAGTGCTCCAAGGAAGAAACAGTGATAAACCGGCGACAGGGCCAAGGCTCACTGATGCACATGTGGTCCGATCCAACAGACGAGCTCCTGTAGCTCAGATTGCTGGAGAAGTTAATGCTGGTTCAGATAGAAAGGTGTCAGAATACACAGTGCATCACAGTTTGTCGCGTATGGGGCTGGATAGTCGCAGACCAGTCAGGGTGCCCATGCCGACCCCTGTCCACCGCCGAAAGCGCCAACAATGGGCACGTGAGCATCGGAACTGGAACACAAAGCAATGGAAGAAGGTGGCCTGGTCTGATGAATCACGTTTCCTTTTGCATCACGTGGATGGCCGGGTGCGTGTGCGTCGCTTACCTGGGGAACACATGGCACCAGGATGCACTATGGGAAGAAGGCAAGCCGGCGGAGGCAGTGTGATGCTTTGGGGTTTGCCAACCATGTGGATGTTACTTTGACACGTATCACCTACCTAAGCATTGTTGCAGCCCATTCTCAGCACTGCAGTGACACTGACATGGTGGTGGTGTGTTAGTGTGTGTTGTGCTGGTATGAGTGGATCAGACACAGCAGCGCTCCTGGAGTTTTTAAATACCGTGTCCACTCACTGTCCACTCTATTAGAAACTCCTACCTAGTTGGTCCACCTTGTAGATGTAAAGTCAGAGACGATCGCTCATCTTTTGCTGCTGTTTGAGTTGGTCATCATGTAGACCTTCAATCAGTGGTCACAGGATGCTGCCCAGGGGGCGCTGTTGGCTGGATGTTTTTGGTTGGTGGACTATTCTCAGTCCAGCAGTCATATCCACTCATACCAGCACACCACCACCATGTCAGTGTCACTGCAGTGCTGAGAATGACCCACCACCCAAATAATACCTGCTCTGTAGTGGTCCTGTGGGGGTCCTGGCCATTGAAGAACAGCATTAAAGGGGGGTAACAAAGCATGCAGAGAAACAGATGGACTACAGTCAGTAATTGTAGAACTACAAGAATATGAAAAAGACTTCCAGCTGTGACACAGACAGCTCTAATGACACCTTCAGTCTTAAAGCCGAGCCGTCGCTGCCTCTCTCCCCGACTGCGATAATGACCGGCTTTGCCCCAAACTGTGTCAAACGAAGACAAATACACCCCGCCAACTTCATCATGTAATTAGACGCTGCCTACGATATCTTATGATAAAGGTTTATGTAGTGCTAATAGCCGCCCCTCGCCACGGCTTCGGATTCGATTCGGCTTTGCTAACCTCCAGGTATGTTTTTAACGTCCTTTCTTCTCTTTTTTTATTCGTGATTGAAGTACTGCCCCGCTTTCCGAGTGGAAGCGAAGGAATTAAGTGGTCTCAGAGAGAGACTGAGAACAGAGAGAGGCTGCAGGGTATATGATTTACTCATTTCTAAAAGAATGGCACGAGTAGGCATTGACACGTGTGTGTGTTAAGCAGGTGAGTGTCTTCTGGCATCTCAAAGGCCCTGAGGGTTGCCTGGAGGCCTGCCTGCAGCGTCTGCTCTACACACGATATTAAAAGGCGGCGCCGCTGGTACCCTACCCTGAAGCGAACACACGCGTATGTATCCACACACACTCGCATAAATATATACAGATAGAAAAATACAAGTCGGAATTAAAACTCAATGTGACGGAGCTTCAGCTAATTTTTTTTTTAGGTTTGATGGCATTCATGCTGCAACTACACCCATAAAGCATTGTCCAAATGATTCCAAATGTGGCACAGTAACACTGTTGGCTGAAAGTAGATAAAGGATGCCGGCACAGCATCCCGATTTCACAGATTAAAGCAAGTTTGCCAGATAAAAGAGCTGGCAAATGTGAGAGGAAGAAACCGTAATATATAGAGGAACTTCCACCTGGAGCAAATAATTGCCTCATATCAGATCACTGTCAGTTAAACAGAACTGACAAATCAATCATCTGTGCCTCCGTGCCCCCTTTGCCGACCACAATGACAGCGCAGCGGGACTCGACCCACAGCAAAGTTTATGGATACTCACACACAAATACCCTTACATTCTCATTTATAATTTTCCATTATATTCTAGACTTATTAACACCTTTGACATAGTATTAAAACAACAAAATGTGCACAAATTCATATTCACATCCCAAACTTTGAGAAAAGCCTTTCCAAAGGAGTGTATGCTGTTAGCGTTGCGAAGAAGCGAAGACTATATTAATGTCAATAAAGAGGGTGGCAAATCTGAGAGGGAGAAACCGTAATATATAGAAGAACGTCCACCTGGAGCGACTTAATGCTACCAAGGCAGAAGTAATTGACAGTTAAAAGGAACTGACATCAATAACTTGTGCCTCCGTGCCCCCTGCCGGCCAAAATGCAGAGGGACACGCAGAGGGGCGTGACTTACAGCAATATAAATAGTGGCAGGTCAAACAAGTCATTGACTGTTGGTATAATGTAGCATTTGTATACGGTAGGCATATCAATTTAATGTACATGAAAAAGGTGGCAAATCTGAAAGGGAGAAACCGTGATATATAGAAGAACTTCCATTTGGAGCAGATTAATGCTAACAAGTCTCAGATGACTGTCAGTTAAAAAGAACTGACACGTCAATCATCTGTGCCTCCGTGCCCCCTCTGCAAGCCAAAATGGCAGAGCAGAGGAACCCGACTTACAGATATTTACACACAAATATCCGTACATTCTCATCTGCTCTATTTATTAATCACCTGGTCTTCTGCCTTTCCAGGCTGTTAATGTTGCAACAGGGAGGACGACTATATTAATGTATGTTAAGAAGGTGGCAGAAAGGAAGAAACCGTAACATATAGAGGAACTTCCACCTGGAGCGAATTAATGCCAACAAGGCTCAGATCACTGGCAGTTAAACAGAACTGACACATCGATCATCTGTACCTCCTTGCCCCCTCTGCCAGCCAAAATGAAGCCTTTCAAGAAGAGTGTAGGCTGTTATAGTTGCAAAAGGGCAAGGCCAACTGTATATTAATGTCTATGGTTTTGAAACGCGATGTCAGCAAACCCTATAGTCATATAGCGCATATACATATTAACATACACATCTACACTTCCAATCAGCAGCCTGCATCACACACCAACCGCAGGCAGTGATGAAATGAAACTTCCTGGCTCTCATTTACTATCCCCGCTCCTGATTTCCTTTTATACTCGCGTGGTGTAAATAAATACATCAAGATGCTTTAGTAAGGCGTACAGCGAGGCCACAGCCTAACAAATCAGCTTCAGCGCTGGCTGGCTCCATCACTCACCCTGCCTGTACTTTACAACACAATTACTCGCCGCCTGACACAAATGAGCTGGGCCTAGCAACCTGCAGCAAGCTAATTACAGCCGGCCAGGGTCCGCCCCACCATTAAAACAATCATGCCGTTTTACACCAGCCGCCGCTGCCACCGGCTACCACCCACAGCCCAAATACAGCCTGATACACACAAGCATTTATATTAGTTTGTTTTACATTGAGGAGCTACAAAAAATAAGAATGTAGCTAAATGTGTAGCTGCTTCGGATAAAATACTAATAAAATGTATTTATTGATTAAATTAAATAACAGAAATAAATGTATCACAGTAAAATGTGTCAGGGATATTTTCCTGATTTTGTCTTATAACAAAATATATAATTCAATAAATAATTACATTTATAAATAAATAATTCATTAAAAAAAATTGTAATTATGTTTGTGGTAGTAGATATATTTCAAATAATTAAATAATAATAACTATAATAAAATATTATATTATATATTATATTACATTACATTATATTATAATGTTTTTTATAATATTATTCATTTTATATTTTTTATATTATATTATATTATTTTATATTATATTACATTACATTATTTATATTCCTTTATATAAATTATATTATATTATATTATATATTATATCATATCATATATCATATTAGATTAGATTAGATTAATTATATTTATTATATTTATTATATTACATTATTTTATACTATATATTATATAATTTTATTTTATATTATTTTGTATTATATTACAATAATTATATATATTATTGTATATTTTATATTTTATTACATTATTTTATTTTATATTATATTACATTATATTATTTTATATTATACTATAATATACGTATTATTTTATATTATATTACATATTATTTTATGTTATACTATATTATATTACATTGTACTATATTATTACATTTACATTACATTATATTATTTTATAGTATAATACATTATATTATATTATATATTAAATTATATTATTACATTTACATTATATTACATAATATTATATTATATTATATTAATTATATTATTTATATTAATTATATTATATTATATTAATTACATTATATTATATTAAATATATTATATTATTATCTACAACGTCTACATTTCACACTGTTTTTTATTCCATTTTGTGTCTTTCATTCATGGGAACAGCACGTTCATTGAGTGGTAAGCACAGTCAACTTACAGTGAGAAGGTCCTGGGTTTGGGTCCTTTCTGTGTAGAGTTTGCATGTTCTCCCAGTGTCTGCATGGATTTCTTCCAGGAGCTCCGGTTTCCTCCCACAGTCCAAAGACATGTCCTAAAAGATTAAAATCATAATAAATATATGTGCTCATATGCTCAGTGTGTCTGTGCTTATTGACTCTCACCTGCTATTTGTTACTTCTGTCTAGTTAGTATTTTAAAACCTGTTAGCGCCTTCAATTTAAAGTTCTTTAGCATTTACTCTTGTATTTACTAGATCAAATTCTGGGCAAACACATTTAACGATGTATTTGTAGTTAGCCAAGCTGGAAGCCGCTCTTCAAAAATGTAACTACGGTACAATTACTGTGGAGGTTTGTAATATGAACATAAAAACTAAGACATCAAAATAAACCTTAAAAATTGTTGTGCCGCTCAGGTGGCGCAGCGGTAAAACACGCCAGCACACCAGAGCTGACATTTCAAACTCGTCGGTTCGAAACACAGCTCTGCTGGCTCTGATGGAATTGCGGCCTCTGCTGGCTGATTGATGCCGTCTGCACAGAGTCGAGGAATAATGCTGATTTGGGTGTGGCTCTCCGTACACAAAGCTGATCCGCATATGAACTCGCCTCGTGCAGGTGAAAAGATGCAGTCGGGTACTGCACACGTGTCAGAGGGGGCGCGTGACAGTCTCGCTCTCCTCAATTGTAACGGGGTCAGCACCAGTGGAAGCACAGCGCATTTGATTCTGTTGGCATGGTGTATGTTTGACTTTATTTTCTCTGTACAATCAAAGAAACAAAACTAAATGGGTAAATACTGTGCCTGCTAGAGAACCACTCTCTCATTCTGTTTCCTCTTTAGGAGATAATAAACGCTGACCCTGATATTTTTTCAGGAAAAAAACCCTCCAAGAAATATTTCTTCCGTGCCCCCTTTTTGTGTCTGATGGTTTATTAAAGCCATATTTTGCGTCACGGCTGACAGATATACGACGTGTCTTAAACAATATGAACTACGTCTTAAGAAATAAATTGCTTACACCACTGGAATTCTTACAGGAACACTTCAATCCAGACCCCAAATGCGTTATATAATTATTTCTGCCGCATTTCTTCCGTGCAGGATGACAAGGTCGCTGATTGCAATAAAACACGAGGGTTGGAGCGAAAACTGCTGAGGGGGTCAGTTATTAAAGTGGATGTTGATCTAATGAATGTTTTGATGACTTTTACAAAGCTAAAGATGATCTTTAGGCTTCTAGGAGATCTATTTTAGGTATTTGGAAGACAGACAGACAGAGCTTTATAGATAGATAGGCTGTCAGACAGACAGATAGGGATAGATAGATAGATAGATAGATAGATAGATAGATAGATAGATAGATAGATAGATAGATAGATAGATAGATAGATAGATAGATAGATAGATAGATAGATAGATAGATAGGTTGCCAGACAGACAGACAGATAGACAGATGGACAGACGGACGGACGGATAGATAGATTATAGATACACAGCTAGATAGACAGACAGACAGATAAATAGACAGATACATAGCTACACAGATAGACAGACATAGATAGGCAGATAGACAGATATATAGATACACAGATAGATAGACAGATAGACAGACAGACAGAGCTCTGTAGATGATAGATTGGTAAATAGACAGACAGAGAGGCACAGACAGAGACAGAGAGAAAGATAGACAGACAGACAGAGCTTTATAGATAGATAGATAGATAGATAGATAGATAGATAGATAGATAGATAGATAGATAGATAGATAGATAGATAGATAGATAGATAGATAGATAGACAGACAGACAGACAGATAGATAGATAGATAGACTGACATACAGAACTTTAAAGATAGATAGATAGATAGATAGATAGATAGATAGATAGATAGATAGATAGATAGATAGATAGATAGATAGATAGATAGATAGATAGATAGATAGATAGATAGATAGATAGATAGATAGATAGACAGACAGATAGATGATAGATAGATAGGAACCTCATAAATGGACGGCATTCTCCTATACTGCCAATGCCACAGGCCAGCTCTGATTTTGGTTCTGGAAGTTACAAAGTGCTAATATGCTAACCATTTAGCCCGGGAGTCTGTCATGTTTGTATTCGTGAGCCGTACAAAAAGGGGGGTGTAGTGAAAAGCTTATACAAGAGATGTCAGACCAGACCCGTGGTTTTAAGGGGCTGCTTTTAAGTCATAACAATTATGTTTCAGCATGTGCATCAACTGTGTCCAACTTATTTGTGGAAGTAAGAGGAATTATAAATATTAATGAAAATTTATTGATTTTAAAGCTCGAAGTTGACGTCTGCAGTCCTATCATTATAAAAAATTGAATACAAATGCATCACAAATAGACAATGATACATTATGCCACATATAGACCCTCTCGGTGGATGCGTGGCTACGTGCTTTAAGTATGTGCCAGTACTTATGCACGCTAAATGAGGCAGAACGGTGAGTACCGTATGAGCGCTTGGACCCTTGGCAACCTCAGTCCTCATCCTCGTCGTCTCGATCAATCTCCGAAACGCCGCGCGGGTTCTGCATGCCATTTCGCCGCTAATGCGGCTCGCACATAAATCAGCCTAACGAGAGACGGACGGACGAGCAGCTAACCCTCCA